>NC_133202.1:11954225-12039225 GCF_958299795.1 Porites lutea | reverse complement strand
GTTTTGAGAATTAAATTTGTGTTGTTATAAGTACCGAGTCGACTGTTTTGGTTCGCTCCGGTTATTCTTTTGTTGCTGTTGAAGTGAAAGTCTAGAAATATAACAAAATACTTAATGTCAGGTCCCTCGGGAAACCAGTTAGTTTTGTTTTCCCTCGAGTCCTGATGTTTCCCGAGACGAAGTCGAGGGAAACATCAGGACTCTCGGGAAAACAAAACTAACTGTTTCCCTTGGGACCTGACATTAAGTGTATAATGTCACACTGACTGTAGAAACACATTGATGTTGAGCAGAAGGCTTAGTTGATAAAAACCAAATAGGCATTGGCTCAAATTCAAAAACAAACTAACCTGAAGTTGGTGGGTCAATAGCTTGTCCACTACAACGCTGAAGTAAATTGTTGGTGTAGCATCCTTTAGGCCCAAAAATGGATCTACATGTACATAAGGAGAGGATGTGAACAGAACCTTTCAACTTGATACGTACTAGTAAGGAGTACTACATGTAACAATAATTATCAATAAAGATTTAAAAGTACATATTTGTATTCCTTTTCCCCTTTAAAATGGGTAAAGCACCACTCAAAAGTAAGTTAAAAACACCCTACTTTAGCTCACGAGACTTGAATCACTTTGCATGCTACTTAATTTTCATCACATGGGACTCAAACGGAGAAGTTCTTATCAAAGGAAGTATTAAGGTACAGTTTGTACAAAACAGTTGTCTGGTTTATTACCATTGTGGTTAAAGAAGGACAAAAAAAATTGAACGTGTCCTACAGTAAAAGTACAATTATAAGTGTAACAAACCACACTGATGAGACAATTAATATCAAATACAGCAACAGGGTTGTCATTAAGAGCCAGGGGCCAGGGATTTTCCCCGGCTACTAAGAGAGTGGCCCCTGGCTACTTTTATCGGAAAATAGAAGAAAAATAGAACCAAAAGAAATCCCTAGCCGTTTGATTCCCCACCTACTTGTTGTATTTACGCGGCAACTTGAAATCTTAGTGACAACCCTGAGCAACGTTTTTAAAAAAGTCCAAAATACATGTAATGAGAGTGGCAGATAATAATAAAATAAACTCACCAAGCAATGCATACTGCTTATTGTCCCAATTTTCAGGCGGGTTTTCATCCTGACTATAAAACTCCTTCAACTGTTTAAAGACTCTCTTAATGCTTGGAATCACATCTTTAGAGCAGCAATGGCAATCTGTGCATCAAATAAACAAAGCCATTGCTAAGACTCCAACGCGTACACCCCTTTGATTATTAGGGAATGATCTTAGTTACAAGAACAGTTTTATTTTTTGGAAATGTAAACCTTCGATGATCCAATCTATAACTTTATGCATCACATGTAATTCTAAGATACCACTTACTGACCACCACTGGTTCTGTGTTAAAACTATTCCAAACTTGTTTCCAAAGTTACAAAAATTAAAATGTTTTCTTTAGAAAGTCACACAAAGCCAGTATGGTGGAGAATCAGATACTAAGGAGGGAGGGACATTCCATTTTTTATTTGCAACCCCCCCCCCCTCCCTCTAAAGATGACAGGCATCCAAACCCTTGAAATTTTGCTTGATCCTTGAAATGTTGCCTGTGCCTTTGAAAAAATGAAATCTGAAGGGTTCATTTTTAGTCAGCACTTTTGAAAAATTTGTCCTACTCAGTGTAGGGGTCCAAATTTTGTCAGCTTCTTTAAAGAAAAAAATCCGAACCCCCATATTCAAAAACCCATCACCATTTGGGGGAAGGGGGCAGATACAAAATGGAACATTCTTGGAGCACTCATGGATTGGAGATAAATGATACTTTACAAATACAGAAGCCTTCTTTAAAAATATTAATAATAAAAGCAAATTAATACAGAATACAGGGCCATGAGATTAGTTCCACCTTGTCGGAAGGATTTGAAGTACGGGTTATGTAACAATAGTAACCTGCGTTGCAGGTGTCGACAAGGTTAGGGGATTGGGAGGAAGGGGAAAAGGGAGGAGGACTGGGGAGAGAGGTTAAGGGACGCCTGCTATGAGAAACCCCTGTTGTTCATTTCTTTTGACACTGGCATCCACAATGTTTTATTTTGCTCGGTTATGATATAATTTGAATAAAGCATCTTGACTTCACAATTTGCGGTAAACAAAGTAACAATTTATTAAGTCTAAACCATGCTGATAAGCGCCCCCTACTTGTGATTGTTCATGTATTGACAGTTGATGCTATCGGAAATTGGTGGGCGGAATACAAAAACACTGGCTCTCATAGCAGGTGCTCCCTTCCCTTTTCCCTTTCGGGCTTTTCTCCCTCTCCCCCTCCCCTTTTCTGCACCTGTCACGCAGGCTAAACAAGAGAAGCTTTTGTTACTTAAGCCTGGTTTTCATTTGTTGGGAAAATCCCAGATAATCGGGGATCTTACTGTTTCGCGACTGTCCCAGATTTTGCCGACTGATGAAAACTCGAAATCGTAGATATCGTCTGGGATGGACGGGGACAAATCTGGAGAATCAGGAGCGTTTCTATTTTCCCGACGCGTCCCAGATTTGTGTGATGGTTGGCAATCATTCCCGACAAATGAAAACTCAAATTTGCACTGTCGGGGATGTGGGCAATGAATTTCGCTCACTACCAATCCTCTAAATTCCTGGGCTCCAGTCCCCTATCACACATAAACATGGCGTCTCTGGGACAGACTTGTGGCGATTATCCAATATATCGGCATAATCTGGCACGGTAGGCAAAAAGTAAAATCCCCGATCGTCTGGGATTTTTCCCGACATATGAAAACCAGGCTTTAATGATATAGAAATGAGTGTAACTTGAAGTCTACACCAAGCTACTTTTTAATTAACATTGGGCTGCCTTTGCTTCAGAACGATTAAACAATTACCTAATAAAACAATATGGAATTGGAAAGAAACTCGCACTGCAAAACTGTCTACAAGTGAATCAGAAAGCATGCAGATACCGCATATAAATCGTCACACATTACTGTACATGTATGTGTGTAAGCAACCTAACATGAAACGATCCAAAGAAAACTCACAGAAATCGCAGCCTCAAAGAAGATTTATCTTTGGCCACCAAACACAAGAATTCGTTGAAAATTCTTACCTGGTTCACTTACATCATCGTGCACAACAACAAACACAAAATACCTCTGAATCATTTCGAAATCCTCAAAGAGTTCGAGCATTTCATCAATGCTTCGTGTACGTTGAATGAAATTTCGCGGGCTTTTTTCTTTTCTTCTTATTCCCGACCCCTCCCCTAGCAATGATTCAAATAGATTTTGTGTTTGTGAGGGTAGGTGGTGGGTCGATCGAGGTTTCTTTCACGTTCAAAATGGCGGAGACTTGTCTTGTGTTTTCTGCGGAAAAAACCACATTTGATCCCCAGTCGAAAGGATGTCTGATCGTTGGACAACCCCGTCACCTCCAGGCTGTTTCATATGACAATTTTGCCGGAAAGTTGTCGCGAAGAGTTGATGCTGCGGTATGAAAATACTTTATTTCCTCAATTTAATTCCTTAATCTCATTTCCCTGGCCTGGTTTCATTTTTGTTGATTAACTAACTAAACGGTAGGCTTCCTTCTGCCCTGTAAACTCGTGAATTTTATCATGTATCATTGATCTCTTAAATTTGGATCTTAAAAAACAAATCGCTCTCAAAAACACTGAAACTTAAAGTTGGTATGGTTGAATTTCTACAAGAGCTACAGTTAAGCTCATGCTTAAAGAAGAGTCACCAATTCGGTGCAGTCGACGATCCATCCTTGGGGGTAACCTTAGAAAATGCCTTACGCATACATTAGATTATGTTAAAAACACTCGAATTCAATATTCCACTTAACACCAGTTTACATTTAGCTGAAAATTTGCACATAAGACAACATACAGTACAAGAGGAAATAACATGAAGAGGAAAATTATCTGGGACAAGTCTCTTTGTTTCTGATCTAATTATTATTATTTCACTTTTTGTAATACTAAATTTCCATCCATGTATGGTGTTAGTAAGCAAACTTAATTTAACCCTGTAAGTCCCAATAGTGACTAACGTCAATTTTCTCCTGACGATATCCATACAATGTCAAGAGATTAGGTTATAATAATTAATAAAATGATCACCTAAGGGAAAATGCCCTGATCTTTTATCAAAATCTCTCAACTTATTCTTGAAGGAAATGTGTAGAGATCAGTTTGGAGAATTTGTCTGTGGATATTGGGGCTTAAAGGGTTGAGAGGCTGCCATTGTGGCCAGTGTTACTGTAAACGTCCACCATTTATGGGCCCACCTACCTGTAAACCAAAAAATACATCCGGTTATACCCCCCCCCCCCCCCCGAATGTAGGCCCCCCTCTTGCTTATATTGAAATGAATTCGACTTTTTACGACGTTTTGAAGCTCAAAAAAGAAAAAAGTATTTTGATCAGCACTGCTATGTAGCTTTTTACTTTGAAATAAAACTTTCATGAATTTTTCAGACATTCAATCTGGTTCTTCACACCATGGCTGGGTCAGATGCTTGTCCAGTTTGGTTGAATCGCGTGGTTATTGGTGCATTACCGGTCACAGCCAGTCGGCATAATTCTCCAGCTCATCCTTATTTCCTCTACAAGCTTGTCTGTAGTAATCTTCCCTGTGGTGATGCTTGTATTGTGGTAAGTTACAGTGATGTGATTTTGACCCATTTCATTAACTAATAATAATAATAAAATTATTTATTGTCATTCATTTAAATACAGAATAGCACCAAAAAAAAAAGCGAGACCTTGCATGTAAATCAACACTAGTCATGAAAACATCCCCTCCATAAAGGAAATAAGGGGGCAGAGTACTTTTTTGCATGGATCCCTTCTCGTAACACTGTATGCAGTGGCTTTAAAGGTGGAGACGCTATCCACTGGATAAATCAGTAGATAGTGTAATAGATTGGTTTCCTTAATACTCATGTGCTGGATATTGATTTATCTGATTTATAGCGCTATTCAAGCCTTGAACAACTGGTCTAAGCAGTGCATTTTCACGACTAATCTGTAGGGAGTCTACCCGGGGATAGATATAACTGGCAATTTTTGAAAAGTTAGTGGTTGTTATGGGGAGATAGAGGACTGGTGTAATGAGAGTCCAATTTGCTGGATATGGTTGTAACATTTGTGATTGGCAGTTTTATGATATACTATTAAATCCAAAACCAAATGCTCAGAGCAAAATAATTTATTGATTATTGTTAATGTAAAGTAAGGAAGTTACTTTGAGTTTATCTACATCAGTTGTCAACACATTTATTATTCCCTTCTGAATGGCTGTTATGGTGAGAGGTTACTAATATTTTTGACAGTTGGGACAATGCATTATTGATCATGTGTTACTGTAAGTTGTAGAGGGATTTTCATTGTAGAGAGTCAAAAATGAGGGTGAATGGTAAAATTTTTTCCAGCAGGGACACAAAAAATGTGGTTTGTGAGGTTGGTAGTAGGATTTTGCTTTGGTGATTTTGCTGGCTCCCAGATCTTCTGGAGAACACTGGTGTAGAGGTCCTCCTAGCTTTTTAATTTGTTATAAAAATTAAAACTGATATGTCCAAACAAATACCATCTTCCTCCTTCAGGTTGTCTGTGAAAGAAGTGAAGCTTTTGCATCAGCCTGTGCCATTGCCAGAGCTTTTCCAACATTTTCAAGAAAATCATCCCGGGCTAAGCTGCCATCAAAGACAGTAACTGTGGAGTTTGTTTTTGTCGGGAGCAATGATTTACCACTCTCAAGTGAAGATGCTGAATGCATGAATGTGGTCGCTGATAGTATTCGTCTCAGTGCAAGGCTGGTGGATATGCCATGTCAGGATATGCATACAAGTGCATTTGTACAGGTGATATTCATGTCTTGAATGCTCCAATCTGCAACAAAATTAGGTGAAACAGTCTGCCTTAAAGGGCCATTGTGACATTTTGCCGACTTCAAAAGTGAAAAATTAAACTTTCGCTCTCCCCGCACCCTCCAATGCTTCAGTGTTGCTGTATGGGCTACCTGTAAGAAACAACAAACACCCCAACAAACACCGTTTCGTTTTTGTTTTCCTATTTTGAGGGTAGTGACTCAACAATGTTATTTCCTATTGTACTAGTTTTAAACCTTTAGTCTGTCACTGATTTTTTAAGAAATAACAATTTTGATCCGGAACCTATTCTCTTTAGTTCGTGTAGCTGTGTATTTGATTCCCTAACAGGTATTTGGCAAAGTTTGGTGAGGGTTGTCTTGGTCACATGTAACCATAGAAACTTAGTAACAAGTAATGACCAGCAAGTGTGTTCCTTTTAAGTTGTAGCATTATATTACACCTGTACTGCTCTCCAACAGCCATTTCTTGTATTGGTTTCCCGCATGTATTTATAATATGCCTTGTTAGTATTAAACTGTGCTCATATTATTGTGGGTGTGAGCTCCTCCTAAAATGTTGTACAATTGGTATAGGATTTACTGGAGCCAAAACCAGTTGTGGAATTGCACAAATTTTAGCCATCCCATTGATGAACTTTTAACTTATAGATATTTTGAAAAACCACAATTTGCTGTCTGTCCCCTTTGAAAACAATGTTGCCCAGACTGTGCATTGTTAAGACACTCAATGACTGCACTTAAAACTCTGTCATATTCCCTTTTTATCCTAAATTTCATTAGGAGATAACTAGCGTTGGCAAGGAGCTAGGAATTGTTCCTGTTATCATTAGAGGCGAAGAACTTAATGAAAAGGGATTTGGCGGTAAGTTTGCCCGCAGATACTAAGAGGTTAATTAACAGGATTTAGTCTACTTGGAAAAAAGTTGAAACAAAAATGTATTGTCCAAGCATAAAACTTTCCAAAATTTAAGCATCCAATTTTTTACATGCACAGTACATATAAAGTTTGTTAAAATGTACCACATTGGGCTAGTCATCACATATTAAAGGTCATTATACTATGTACAGTACATGATTATACTTAGCTAGAATTTGGATGAAGCTCTTCTCAGCTGTTGTTTGCCATTTCACTGGAAAGGAAATTTAAGTTTTGTTTCTTTTATGAATGCCGTTGACTGAACTAGACTGAATTTACATGTACTTGCAACACTGCTTTGTAAATTTGTGTAAAAACCATAAGGGTGCCGTAAAACTATTATTTTTCTTAGTCATGAGGATACTGGAGGTGTGTTTCAGCAAAGTGTCTGATATTTTTTTTGCATTTGAAATGAGAGTAAACGTGTTCAAATTGAAACATTAGGGGTAAAACAGACAACATTTTAACATCTTATTTTTTGGCAAGTAATGTAGGCTTAATGGGCCCTTTGCAGATTACAACAACATGGTATAAAAAACATGTGCTTAATTGCAAATGACGCAGAGGGGCACGAAAATCAAAGAGGTAGCATCATTCCAAAAGTAAAATATCTTTTCATTGGGTTACCTGCCATCTAGCAAGGTTTTTTTTGTACCATGTGTCTGTATTCTGCAAAGGGCTCATTGTCTGAGTTCAGGTTTGACTTTTCCCCCATCTGTTCAGGTCTTTATGGAGTTGGAAAAGCTGCTGAGAATCCACCAGCTCTAGTGGTGTTAAGTCACACACCAGCATCTGCAACACGGACGATAGCCTGGGTTGGAAAAGGCATCGTGTATGACACTGGAGGGCTATGCATCAAAGCCAAGGTTTGTTCTGCTGTATTGTAAAATAAGCAAAAAGCATGTTGAACTGTAGATTAAGCCCAAACTTTACATGTACTTTGGCCAAACAGGAACCATTTTATCATATTCTAAACCAATCTGTCTGCCCATTTGCTCCTGGGAATTTTGCCAAAGAAATGTGTTTTGAAGCTGGTCAAGCCATTTTCTAGTCACTGTGTGGCTATAAAGAGCTTTAACTTACCACAAAGTCGTTTACAGGTTCTACACTTCATGGCCTTCTGATCCAGATGCAAAGTATTACCTTCTGCAGTTGGGGCATGCACGGGAAGTACATCGTGCTCATTCTGGTGTGGTTTGAAAGATCTTTGAACACCCTGCGCAAAGTTAATTGTCCTTGACCACTAAACCTGATCACTTTACAAGCAGTACAAGAGACATTGATTTGCACGGGTGATTAAGGGAATTTCAGTGAGGAATGGAGTAATAAATGTCAGAGTGAAAGATATGAGGGGTTAATAATTATAGCAGCTGTCTTAAATAAATAAGTAAATAAATATAAATAAATAATGACTGAGAGGTAGCTCATCCACTTAAGGTATTTGATCTGCTATAAACCTTTCCATTTGAGAAATTTATTTCTCAAATGATTGAGAATTTTATGGGAGGGGAGAAAAGTGAAGTACCCGGAGAAAAAACTCTCAGAGCAAAGCAAAGAACCAGCCACAAACTAAGCCCACATGGCGTCAACTCTGGGATTTGAACCTGGGCCACATTGGTAGGAGCCAAGTGCTCTCACGTCTGGGCCAGCCCTTACTACGTTTGCAGCTTTTGAGGTAGATCCATTAGTGGGATGCCTGCATTCTTGTGGCCTACATATTTACATTTGTATCCTGTTTTGTAAAAAAAAAAAGAAGCAGTCACTGTAAACCGTGGACTTTCAATTCGGAAAATTAAATGAAAAAAAATTCATGCACGCCAATTAACCCTAAAAAATATTCATGCAAGGAATTTGATAACGAAAAAAACTTCCTGCGGCTCGAAAATTCCCCCCCCCCCCCCCCATAACTTTTCTAATGGTCCGTCCCTAAGTGATCTTATTTTACCGAAGACTACAGTTTTATTTTCTTTTTGGTAGACTTCCATGCTTGGAATGAAAAGAGATTGTGGCGGAGCAGCAGGCATTCTAGGAGCTTTTAGAGCCGCTGTGAAACAGGTCAGTTTGAAGTCTGTGACATTATCAAAACCGCCATTTCTTCTTTGTAACTCAAGTTTCCAAGTTAAGTGCTTACTTGTGGCTATGTGGCGTTGGGAACATAATGCATTTGTTGGTTTGAACTCAATGACAGTAATAGTGTTCTACTTCAAATCTACTCGTGGTTTGTTATACATGCACTCTCCTAAGAACAAAAACAAGACAAGAAAGACAATAGTATTAACGTATTACTATACTGGCACATCAAACGTGGATGTTTTCTCCCGTCCCCCACCCCCAAGGACCCCCCCCCCCCCCCTAAAAAAAAACAAAAACAAGCTTTCTCGATCGTCTGCTCTGGAAGATGGCACCTACATGATCAAACATGATGACCAAACTACAGTATTCAGTCAGCATTGAGAGCTGTCAGCATGTATGGGAAAGGTATATTTTGAAATTCTGTGCTATGTGTTCTCACAGTTTCTCCCCTGTTGTTTCCCGTCAGGGTTTTAGTGAGAATCTTCATGCTTTGTTCTGTATGGCTGAAAATGCGGTTGGTTCTCGTTCTACAAGACCTGATGACATATTAACATTGTATTCGGGAAAGTAAGTGCTGTTTAAAAAATGCATGGTGTTGCCTTTCGACAACGTTTTTCAACCCTTAACAACTCCCTGACTTTCAGAAGCAACCCTATTAATTCTCAAACGGCACCTTTTTTTCTCTCCAAGCACCTCTTAGCGAGCGAGCTTTAGCATCTATCCGGGCAATGGCAGCGAAAACGTCTCGCAAAAAGTGAATAAGCTCCGCTTCAAACTTTTTCACTCTTATTACATCTCGTTCAATTTGTCAAGTAATTGCGAATTTTTGTGGAGTTTAATGCTAGAAGTGCTGTATCTTAAGTTTAGAAAAAGAAAAATCGAATCGTTTTCTCGTATTTAAGTTCTTAATAAAACGTGAAATCAGGACGTTTCACGTCGTAGCCGAGCAATGACGGCAAAGAAATGTACATTAAAAAACGTACTGCTCGCGCAGAGTTGTTGTTTTGCCGACCATAACCTATTGCTTTTTTGACGTTCTTGTTGCTGTCACCTTAGTTGTTGCTAAAGCTCTCTATTAACTCAAATAAGGAGACTTTGAGTCCTTTAATTACTTTCCTTTACCTCCCGGTTAGTTAAGTTCATAGACTGCTGGTGTGTTAAGCAGGACTTGTAAATAAACCCCAATTAACCATCAACGAAGGTCTTAAAAAACTGATGAGGTCATGCTGGCTGTGATTAAAACCTTGTTTCAGTTTAGAGGATTACGTCACTGGGGTGTGACGTTAATCCGTTGGCCTTTTCTCCCTCATTTTATATTTCATTTAAAAGAGGACTTAAACGAACTTATAGCTTCGATGAAAAAGTGTTAGATGGATTTCCACTGCATGTCGCGAATTTTTACGCGCGTACGCGCGTAAATTTTATGCGCGTAATTTGAATTGAAAGTAGAAGCAGTGTTTAAAGGTTGCGCGTAAACGTAAAAGTTGGGCGAGGCGGTTCAACTTCTACGTTTACGCGCGACGTTCCATACATTAGAGAGAATCACGTTAACGGCAAATGGGAAACGTTTTAACACAGTTCATTTCCTCCTCTGCAGAACAGTTGAAGTTAATAATACAGATGCTGAAGGACGTCTTGTTCTTGGAGATGGGGTGAGATACTGTTTTATCGCCTTTGAGTTACAGTTACGTGTTGTGACTACCAAGATGACCATTTGTCCGGACAAACTTTCAATTGGCCGGTAATTTTGACCGGACAGGTAAATTAAGCGACCAGGAAAAAATACATTTCCACACTATAACGTTGCAAGAGTACAAGCATCTTTTTTTTTTTGACTTTATGTTTTTGCTTGTCATGCTAATACGTTTAAGTTATTATTATGTTATTTTTTACATTTTGACCGGTCAGAAGAGAGACGTGACCGAGCTAAAATTTCTTTGGTTAGTCAACATGACTTTCAACAGTCCCAAGTTTTTTTTAGCCCTGCCTGCTTAAGGATTTAAGAAATTAGGCAGGAAGTTGAGTGTGAAAGATTTTTGAATTTTCAGACTAGTTAACAGATATTTTCTGCTAAGCTAATTTGCCGTGTCTGAAGGTTGCCTACGCCAAGAAAGATCTCAATGCCGACATCGTTTTGGACATGGCCACTCTGACTGGTGCACAGGGTGTGGCCACAGGAAAACATCACGCATCCCTTTTAACGAATGAAGAGGCCTGGGAACCTGCTTGCGCTGCGGCAGGAAAAGCGAGTGGGGACCTGGTGGTGAGTACTGTGGACATAAAAACTACTTGTCTGCCTTTTTCCAAAACGACTAAGTGCTTGGAGCGATCAAGGGGTGTGAGAAAACAATCAAGAAATCAGTTAGGGCAAGGGTGGCACAGTTGGTTAGTGCGCGGCCTTCGGTGCGCGAGGTTTCGAGTTCGATCCCCGGTGACATGACATCCTTGTTTCAACTTCTCTCCTTTCTGTGTAGCTTTGACTAGCTTTAAATACCCTTAAAACAGAGTCCAGTGTTCCTGCCAGAGTGCGCCATTGCGTGCATCCCGCAAAAGATCGACAGATGGCCCTCAACAAAAGCGTTCAAGGGCCATTATGGCCCTTTCCTTTTTTAATTCTTAGGGTTTTAAAACGTCTCTGTTACTTCAACTACAATAATTTTCCAATTAAACAAATTTTTTAATATAAATAACAACAACTCCGTACCTTTTTACACAACATGAAAATCCATCAACGAATCTTTCGGCCAACATGTTTACCTGATTTACCATGAGGGGTCTGGGGACCACTGAGCCTCTACTTGGGAGATTAAACCTGGTAAACGCATCGTCGAGGTCTATCGAAAGTTTTTTCTCAGTAAGTAACGAAAACGTGGATGGCGGCGAAGCGAAAAGAAGAAGATCTTGACGGTGAATTGGAAAACGTGAATGGTGTAGCGGAGCTGGGAAAACGAACCGAAGCAAAAACAAGCTCGTATGGAAAAAAATTCCGCTAAGACGTTGGTTGAACGATTTCAGCTATTCATTTTAATGTGATGCATGATTCAGCAATGAAAAAAAGTACTTACTATTTCTGATTGTGCTAATGTTTGCTTTATTGCCGAAGATTTGCTCTATTGTGTATGAAAAGGAATACTCCATGTCAGCTTTAAATAAACTGCCATTTTATTTTACTTAACTTCCCAACCGTTTCTTCTCTTTTACATATCAGAAAGACAGCGGAATATTGGCCCTTTCTTGAAAAATCTGGCCCTCAAAAATGGGTTGTAGGGGCCACTTTGGCCCTCAAGCAGAATTTTCTGGCTGGAACACTGATTGATGGAGAGAAGGGGGTAAAATGAGCGCACCGTTGACCTCAAGCTTATCAGCGATTACTGTCACGAGTTATGGACGTAAAATATGGTTGCTTTACCTTTACCTTAAGTTGAATAACGAGCAAAAAATCTCAATTAGTTGAAACAGGCGGCATATCTACACATATTTACGTAAAACCCCTCCATTGGAGCAATCTCACTAGAACATTCATAGCGCTATTTTAAATAATAAGTATGTTTTGCATTTGGTAAGTGGGTTGAAGTTTCTAATGATAAATAACAAAACACGTTAAAGCAATTACGTCGTGTTTTTTCGTGGCGTTTCCATGGCCGTAACAATACTATTTCGTTTCCACAATGTAAATAAAGTTCATAGGGTGTGGCAGAAACTAGGATCTAAGTCCTAAGTGTCAATGCAAAGATGGTGTCGTAGGTCTTACATTTTCGTAACACCCGTTTGTACAACCCTCGCTAATTTTGCCATTTTGGATTTTTACAGTTCCCAGTGCCTTACTGCCCCGAACTTCATTTTTCGGAATTTTCAAGCGCCTTGGCAGATATGAAGAACTCTGTCCAGGTTTGTTCTTGTTTGTTCTCAAACTCATTAATAATTCATTAAGAAAATACAAAGGAAATTAATGTTTAATGAGTGTTTGGAAATCGGATGAAACACTGCTTAGTATTTGCATCCGTAATTTCTCCTTCAAAAATGATTTTGTTTGAGAAGAAATATCAAACATTCGACACAGTGTTTCATCACCAGATGAAACACCTCGAAGTTCGTCAAAAATACTCCGCTGCGCGTCGTATTTTCAACTCTCTTCTCGGTGTTTCATCTGGTGATGAAACACTGCATCTCATGTTTGATATATTACTTATAAGCCGTTATTTCTCCTCATGGTTAGCCCATATCGTATAAGCGTTTGCCTTCATTCGAGATACAGCTCACTTTGCTCGCCCTCTGGCCATGGTAGACTTTCACATAGTTGATGCAGCCTTTGCACCATTAAAAATTCAACGTTGTCTTAAAGAGTTAGTATCACAAAGATTTAGTACTCATTGAAAGTTGAAAGTTGTTATTTTGACTTGCTTACTTATAACTTGTTCTAATATGGAAGAACGTATTGATTTGTTACTCTTATTGTTTTGGTCCATTTTAAGCATCGTCGACGGTGCCATATATGATCATCATATCGTAGTTTAGAAAGCCAGGAAAGCTGAAACCTGTCCCTGAAACTACTATTGATTCTTACACCTTTGTACATTTGGTTATTTTTTTAAAATTCCAATTAAAACCGTTTTCTCTTACTTTGCAGAACCGTGATAACGCTCAAGTCTCTTGTGCTGGTCTCTTTATTGGTACGTATACCCATAGCTGCCGCCCATAGGAACAGCCTGCGTAGCCAGAGTTTCCGCGCGAAAGGTAAAACGAGAGCAAAAAAGGGGAGGACGGGGGAGGGGAGAGGAGAAAAGGAGTCCTCACTCCACCTCTTCCTTCCTTTTTTTCTGCCATTCGCACTTTGTGAACGAACTCGCGCGGTAACATTTTCTACGTAGGCTAACAGGGGCACTGTTACTGTATTTGCAACAATGAAAGATACTGGCGCTATGTCTACAATCTACCGGATGGCTCAGTCTTGCGCCGGCTCGAAAACCAGCTCCTTTGAATAAAAGCCTCTCGCTAATTACGTGTTCTGTTAATTTGTGCATACTTCTCTAGATCCAAATTTCCGTTTTACCAAATTGCGTTTGTAGTTACGTTTGCGTCTATATTACCTTGAAGACGTTGTATCAACTACATGTGTAATCTATTTTACTTATCTTTAGGCTCACATTTAGGATTTGATTTCCCTGGAACCTGGCTTCATGTTGACATGGCGGCTCCAGCTCATGTGGTAAGGAAAAAGCATTACAGTGTTAGGCTAAAACTTAAAGGGGGTATATCACAAGGATATCATTGTTTGTTTGGTTTGGCATGAAAAGATTTTGATTTGGCCATATAATATATCCTCTACTGACCCGGACGTTTGTTCGGTCAAGTCGGCTGAGTATTGCTGTCGTTTTTTCTCTGTATGATTTCGTCTTGGTCCATAAAAATATCCAGACATCTTGCCTTCACGCTTGGTCACTAACGTATATGTCTTACATAAGTCTCCTTCCTTGTAGAGAGTTAGTAAGGAAAGACGAGGACTATTTCTGTGTGTCCGTTTTAGAAAGGTGTCCGTTACAGTGCGGACACTCAAACCGGCACACTTGAATGAAGATTGTTCAATCACAACGCTTTTTTATTGCAAACGGAACAATACATTCGTTAATCTGAGGGCTGTTTTCTGATTGGACAATCTTCTTCCAAGTGTCCCGGTTTGAGTGTTCGCACTGTGGAAGAGGGACTTGACTTTCAATTTGCGTTCTCCTTGTAGGTCTTTTCCCACCCCACTTAACTTTGCGTCTTCAAGTTGTCCCCCTGTTACCGTTCTCGTTCGACCAGCTGATGCGTTCTCCGCCTTGTCTTTTTCAGGGTGAAAGAGCTACGGGTTACGGTGTTGCGCTGCTTGTGACCTTATTTGGGAAACTGTCTTCATCAAAACTGCTCCAAACTATTTCGCCCTGCCTGCCAGAAAAAAAACCTGGAAGGACCGCTTAGAATAATTCACATTTTTTTGGGAACACGTTTGGCATGAAGTGCGCGTGCGCACTGATTACATAAACTTGAAATATCACTATAGTATATTAATTCTCGGGGGAGGGGAGGTTAGGGGTTTCTTGAAAATCCTGTTGTATTTTTCAATTTGGGGCCAGGAAAGCTGAGCGCGCGATGGGCTCCAGTCATAGATGAAATGTGTTGGGTTTCAATGCAAAGTGAGTAAACTCTAAGATGTTTGGGATAATCTGAGTCTGCTTCGCCCTGAGAAGTTAACGAAATTTCCAAGAAACGGAGTCGGCAACTTATGTATGTTTCAAGCATGGTCTCGCAAGTCGAGTCCATAGATTATCATTAAACAAACTTTCAATCTTCAAGATGTGTTGGTAGTTGCATTTAGACAAGAAACATAAAGTAGTGCTTGTTTTTATGATCTGTGGTAATAACAAAGTTGGCTTGTTCTAAGCTCTGTGTTCCCCTCAGGTCCATTATGTCGAAGGTGTTTGAGCACCAACCCGAGGTTACTCTTGTAAACCCGAATTTAGTTACTTTCTTACTTTTTCATTCAAATAATAGTGGTCAACGGTTCTCCTAGACTCGAACGGGTAAATCTGTACCCAATTTCGGCAATTTCAAGTACTATCCCCTTTGTACCGTCATCTCGCATGCATCCACACCCATCCCACCTCCTTTCCCGGGTGTAAAAGTCCTTCCTTTGAATTTTTTAACGTTTCCATGGTTATGTACTACACATCACCAGTATCCCGGGGGTAACCATAGCAGCTGGGTTGTCACCTTTCAATGAATTAGGCTAATTATTGTACATGGTAGGAAGCTAAATAAAATAACGTACATTTTAAAATTTGCCAAAAAATACTCCTTTTTGAGTGATAGATTCATTCATCATTCAAATTTTCAGTCTGATCAAAAAGGAGAAATCCTTAGGGAAAGTTCATTTAATATGACAAGGGGGGGGGATGAAGATATTGAAACTCGAAGCTTGAAATTTTAGCAGCCCCGCTCGCTAGCGGTTCAATTTTTTAGGAGCCCCCTCCTTGGTAGTCGAAAAAATTTCAGAGCCCCCCCCCCCCCCTCCTCCTTCAATTACTTTGCTCCCCTGAAAAAAGATCGCTAGACTGTATTAAATATATTTACCGTTATTGTCTTCAATGGTTTATACTATGACAAACTTGAGATACAGTTGTGATACAATTTTCTAAAGCATTTTTGGGATGAACAAGAGTGTAATAATTACTGAGACTACATTTGTTATATCTGTAAACCACGTGATATAGCTGAGTTGCACAGGTCATTGAAATGTTGATTTGAAAACCATCCGATCTGTATGATGATGTCATGTGTTGGTTTTGAAGTATACAAATTTTCGGAGCCCCCCCTCCTAGCGCAACAATTTTTTCAGAGCGCCCCCTTCGGGTGTCTAAAAATTTTCGGAGTCCCCCCTCAATATCTTCATCCCCCCCCCCCACCCCTTGTCATATTAAATGAACTTTCCCTTAACTGAGGATTAAAGAGTTCGGCTTTTTGATTCACTGGCAATTTTAACCAAATCTGCAAATAATCCGCCATTTCTTATCAGTGCGTCCGGTTTGTCAAACTCCATGACTCGTCCGCCTTCAAGCACCAGAACTTTGTCGTAATCCATAATTGTGTCGAGTCGGTGAGCAATAGTCAGCACCGTGGAATCCTTAAACTTGTGACGAATGACTTCCTGGATGAGACGATCAGTCTTGAAGTCTACATTGGCCGTGGCTTCATCCATGATAATAATCTTACTTCTGTAAACCAGTGCTCGAGCAAGACACACCAGCTGTCTCTCGCCAACACTGAAGTTCGATCCCGATTCTTTCAACTGGTAGTACAGCTGCCCAGGAAGTTCCTCTACCATTCCTTTCAGCTGGACTTCTTCAAGGGCCGTCCATAGTTCCATGTCCGTGTATCTGGAGAATGGGTCCAAGTTTCTTCTCAGGCTGCCTCCGAAGAGAACAGGATCTTGGGCGATAACCGCCATACTTCGACGAGCTGCTTGAAGGTTAATGGCTCCAATATCGACACCATCGATCAACACCTGATTAGGACAAAAATTTGCAAATTTTGGCTGTTTGGAAATCACTTGATAGAAGTGTTTTGGGCGACGCTATCGCTTCCTTTCTGTGGCTATATCGAGGTCGCGCCGACCACGGGGTCAAAACAGTCCCGTGGCCAAGACTTGCAGGCTATGAATTATAGTTCTAACATTCGTTGATATATAATATAATAACTGAAGAAAAGGCACAGAAGAATCAGTACCGTGCAAGACTGATTTTAGAACTGGATCCTAATACAATCTATTTTGTCGGACTTTAACGACGCAGCGTGACCAGAGCCGTTCGAGTTCCGCCCTGGACGCTTGCTGGGTTTGTTCCTGGCGCTCCTTTGATAAATTCCTTTTCTTAACTTTTGCTTCTACTGCTTCAGTTTGCCCAAGGGGAACTAAGGGTTTCGGCGCGTAGTGTAAACAATCTCGAGTCGCGGTCGAGTTCGAGCTTCCCCCTGGCCCTCTTTAAGACGGATTTAGTTGACATTAATTTCACGTTCAACTGCTTGACCATAACTGAAAATATAGCAATATTTGCCTTTTTTAAGTCCTATTTAAACTGATCTTATTGTTATATTATTAATATTATATTATTATTATTATTATTATTATTATTATTATTATTATTATCTCTTTGCTGGTGTTCTTTTTGTGCATCAGCGGGGCGCAAACAATGCACCTAGAGCGTCAGTCACTCAAGTCAATCATTCTGTTCATTATTATTGTTTCAAATTATTGAAGTGGAGCATCTTTAAACTAGATAGAACCTTAAGGCAGAATTCCATTTGATTATTGCATTTAGAAGGTTACGATAATTTAATAACCTAACGCCATATCATTCTCATAGTTCATTTTATATATCCAAAGGTTTCAAGGAAGGCTGTACATTTTTCATTTTAGAGTAATAAGGGTGTTTTCCATTTGTCAGATCTGGCCGACCGGACCAGCCAGTTTGAAAATGGGCAAATAGTTTTTTCCGAAAGCTTTGCTGAAAAACAATCTTCTTCTTATATGTAAATAGGATTTGACTGATCTGACTGGATAGTTTTGATTAAAACTGGAATTCTCATTATGGCGGAAATGGTCTGGCTGGTCAGTCCTAACAAATGGAAAGCGCCTTAATAATAGGTTTGTGGAATCAAAGACTTCTTTCAGTGTGTGAAATCCCCTAAACGTAAGCTGGAAAGATCGTATATGTAATAAGGAGTTCTACGGGGACCTGCCTCCAATTGCAACAAGTGTCAGATGCACGGGCTGCAGTTTACTAGCCACTGTTGGAGAAGCAGGTAGCATGAGACTCTTTCCCAACTACTTCTTTTGGAACCAAAACACGACAGACGCTAAAGAGAGCGCCCAGCAACAACATTCCTTGATCAAATAGAAAGTTGTGTCACCGGTCATACCGTAGGAACCTCCATCGGTCATGGCTAACAGACGGGAATGAGACAGATCAAAATTACCAAATCGTTGCAGGTGCGCCTGACATGGTAGATGAAACCCCAATCTCTCTTATCTTTAAGATATTAATTTCTACCTGTTCATAAAAGCTATCACGTCAGTGTGTATGTTACAGGTCAAAGATAAATTCAGGTCAATTTTTTTTTACCTAGGTTGATTCTCAATTCCCTTTTTCTCCTGGCCCTAGTTATTCATGAGTTAGGGCTAGGAGACAAAAGAAATTGAGAATCAACCTAGGTTAAAAAATTTTAACCTGAATATAACTTTGACCTGTAACATTATATGCCAAGCGTGTTACCTTTCCTTCCGGATCAGGCATGCGCAATAGTGATGCAACAAGGGATGACTTTCCTGCTCCTGTTCGACCGACCACCCCTACTTTCTCCTTATCAGCAATAAACAGATTGATGTCCTTCAGGACTAGTGGCCAACTCTCGGTGTACCTGAAAGACAAGTCTTTGATGTGGATGGTTCCCTTTTTGGGCCATGAATCTGGTGGATGGATCTCTGAGCTATAACCGACCTCTGCATCTAGTTTGGTGTACGTCATCACTCTCTCCACTGATGTCATAAGATTTTCCACTTCAGACGCTACTCTGAAGCCGTAATCGACATTCTCTGTGGACTCCACCAAAAATGCCAAGGAGATTCCTGCCAGGGCTGAGACAGAAATTAATGCGGTTAGAGAGCTAGCAGTCAAATAACTTAAAGTTTTGGTATTGTAATTATGAGATGATAATGTCATGGGAAGTTTAACACCTGATAATGTGAAATAAAGAAAATTCATTAATTTTTTAGAGCCGTAATAAATGAATGCGTTATTTTGGGCGTCCACATTTTTAACCACTGGATATAGCTCTAAGCGATACAAGTCTTTATAATAGTGTATCCCGATATCATTCAATATAATGCAAAAATAAGGACTGCAAAAACCCTGCTGTAGCTTTCGGAACCTCACTGAAGTACAAGCAAGATCTAGAGAACAACGACTTTTTTTTCTTAGTGTGACATTTTTTAGTTCGTCTACTTTAATATTTTGTCATTTTTAATACTGGAGTTTTTAGTTTTTTTTATGCAGTGCCCTATTAAAAACCACATTATTTGATATAGGCCATCTGTAAAAAGAACTTTCTTCTTTTTCTTCTTCTTATTATTATTATTAACGGCTTTTAGAGAGCATTTTCAATCGCGAGGTCAGAAGCTATACAAATTTAATGGAAGAAAAGAAAGTTTTATATAGGAAACTGAAGGTTCAAAACCTACAGGACTGGTTTGGAACACCAACACGGCCGCAGTGGGTCGCCAATATGGCGGCAGTGATGTCAAGTGAAAGCACTCTGTTTGTGCGCCATTTTGATTTGGCTCTTGAGACTGGGTTGGTTTCGTGTAGAATTGCCTTATGGGACTCTTTTCGGAAATGACTTTTGACCCAGCTTCCCTAGCGCCACCTCGTAATCAAATAAAACAATTTCACAGTACAGTTAAACACCAAAAAAATTTCTTATGGCTCAAGACCCAGTTCTTTTTTAGGGAAATCTCAAATAAATTATGGCCAATGGATTAGTGTAAGAGATTCACTGTAGCTGCTAGGAAAACAAACCTGGACTTTGGGTAACAAGTATAGCTCCAAACCCTGCAGCGGCAATCATCAGACTACAAAGGCAAATAACACGGATTTTCAGCCACTGAGTGCTAGTTATCACCATCATTAAAGCTGATGTGTTCTCATCCTGGTATCTACAAAAAAAAAAACATTTGAACAAAAATCTAGCCTATGTAGCTGGTGGGATTAGCGTGGGAGTGCTGTTTTGTTTTGGCGGTGGAGCCGCGAGAAGATTGGGTAAAAGTCAATTTGAAATCTCGCTTCGCGTGGCGGCTCCGCGGCCAAGAAAGTACCCCTGGCAAAAGAATCCCGCTAGCTACGCATGCTAATAAAAATCTTAAGACGAAAAAAACACCAAGAGAATATTAAACCTGGGGCAGTTAGAGGTGTTCTGTATTATTTAGTTAATGCAAAGAGAGAATATTGTAAATCGAGCCTCCCTCTTTCCTGCACTGCAGAAATTTTGTAAGCCTTTCAGATCTTTATAAATTTATTTCGGATCACTTGACCCGAAGCCATTACGCCGCACGAAGAAATAAATAGTAAGACATAGAGAATATGCAAGATCAAAGCTATAACGTTTGGGAACGTCACCTTTGCAAACGCCTTTGCATGCGTTTTGGGATGATTTATTGACGAGGTTAATTGGATGTCTTGCTATTACACTTACTTGAATAGCCTCCTCAAAAACTCCTCCTCCATCTGTGACGAACGAATTATTTCGAGTCCTGCAATTGTCTCGGAAATGTGCGAATACACAGGACTACAGGTGATGGCTTCCAATCTCTTTATTTCCCTGGACGACTTTAAATAATAGCGTACGAAGTAAAACGCAATTAAAACAAGAGGAACCGCAATTAGAATAAGCCAAACGTTTGTTGCAAGAGGCATAAGAATAATGCTTATTGAAAATAAGTTGACTTCTATCGAGGTCAGGAATTTGGGAGGAAGGATATCATCGATGCTGCCAATGTCTTTGGAAAACCGATTTAAAATGCGTCCCACAGGAGTTTTGTCAAAGTAAAGCAGAGGCGCCTTTATGACTGAAAGGACCATCTTGTTGTGTAGTTTCTCGGAAGCTTCGAGAAGTGTCCAGTAAACTAGATATGAGGAGATGGCATTGGCCAAAACAGATGAACCGACCAAACCTCCATAAATGCCTAATGTCCTTGATGAACTTTGCTGCTCTTGAGGCATTTCTGCGACTTGTGATGCCCACCAGTATGACATTAACAACAGCACTATAAAGATCAGCACAAGAAAAAATTCAATTAAAAAAAAAGTCAAGCACTGCAATAAGTCTATTTAATTTACTTTAACTTCGTCGGCATCTTCCAGGTAAAGGCCCTAGGCCTGCTAGCAGACTGACCCAAGGTACTGAAACACAGCTGTATAGTTGGTGACAATTGGACATTATGAGGTTCGGTGTTGTGCCGAAGTGCACTGTGAGAATGTCTTAGAGGGGTATTTTGGCCTGTTTCCTGTATATCGTCGTAATAGCCAATGAAAAGATAACGTAAAAGATACAATTGACGTCCCAAAACTGTTCAATAGTTCAATACAACGTAACATAACCCGTTCAGCTGCGGTTGATTTAAAGAAAGTCAATAAAATGTGAAAAGATTAATGTGTACCTCATCATTTTATACAAAACCTTCTTTGTTAATACCTTTCATCCCAAGAACAACGAGGATTAGACAAAGTACCACTGGAGTAGAATAAGCCGTCCTGAGGTAGTTCCAGTAGAGCCTCCAAGTTATGGTCCCTGTATTTCTGTCTTCCTCGTCTTCCCCTAAATCTTGAGTTTCCCCATCAGCGAAAACAGCCTCTAACGACTGATCAGGAATATTATCTCCTAAAATTTCAGGTTTATTTACATCGCACTGATCAAATTTCGAGCTATTTGCGTCCGCCTTTGGAACACTGGCATCCTCTAGCACCATTCTACCCTTACTTAAGATGGTGACGTTATCTACATGTGTTAAGTAGTGTAACTGGTGCGTCACGAAAACGCGGGTTTTACCAGACAGAAATCCACAAATACACCTTTGAAACAGACGTTTACCTACTTTAGAGTCCACTGCACTAAGAGGATCATCCAAAAGATACAAGTCTGCATCCGAATACAGTGCGCGTGCTAAACTGACACGCACTCGCTGACCACCACTTAAGCTTACACCACGGCTCCCTATTTCTGTCAAATCACCATACGGGAAGTTATTCAAGTCCGTTTGCATGCAACAGACGTCAAGTATTTTATAGTACGTTGCTTCATGAAATGGTCTTCCAAACAAAATGTTCTCTCTAATAGTTCCCGAGAAAATCCAAGGAATCTGTGGGACGTAGGCAATTGTTCCACTGAACGATATTGTTCCATTAACGGCAGGTAGCTCGCCAAGTATAGCCATTAAAAGGGACGACTTTCCACTTCCAACTGATCCAGTTATGGCCATCATTTCTCCATTGCTCAAAGACAATGAAATATCCTTCAAAGCCATCCTTTCTTCGGATCTGTCCCAAGATGCAGAAACACTCACCAGTGTCAGATCCTTTGTTTCAGCACCTAGAATAGTGTCTTTACTAAAAATGGAAACTAATTTAGCTTTTTCATCTTTGACGTTCTCTTGTCTTACAGCTGTTGCTACATCCTTTAGACTCAAGGTAAGGAATCCATATGGGCCACGCTGAGAGGCAAATGTGACCTTCGTCTCGGTGTATGTTCCAGACAAGAATTTCTCGATCCGATTGATAGCACTGTTTGCTTCAGTAACCAGAGGTAGTAAGAATCCCATAGCAATAGAGACGGAGAAATTAATAACGTTGAAGGTTGTGACAATGGTAAATAATTTAAAGGCAGTGATTTGCTCTCCTGCTGCTATCAGTACCACAGTAGAGACGAAAACAGCGAGTGGTGAAACTGTGTAAGCCATGGAATACAGACTGGATATGATCACTCCTCGAAGTCTGATGTACCACATTTCTTTCCTGTGTTAAAAACAAATGAGAAAATACTGCAGAGACAAAAATAATAATTCTATTCCTCTAAGGCTTGAAAGAATAAAGGATTCCGGCAAAAGTCTTCCAAGTTTTGTCAACTTTGGTAGCTGATTGTGAAGAATTGTCCGGGAATTTAATTATAAGCCAATCAGAAGTAGAGAAATATTTTGAAAAAATAATGAAGAGAATCCATGGTCTGACTAACTACAGCTTACTCAGTTAGTCGAATATGGATGAATTTACTTGCAGTTCAATTCATAAGTCAGTTTAGAACAAGAGAAACAAATTCCTCGTTTTGTCAGTGGCCTAGGCAGCAGGGGATTCCCGCGCGAGTTTGTTGAGAATGTTGGGAAAAGAGCAAAAAAAGTGAATACGGGGGAAGAGAAGGAAAGAAAAGGCCCCTCTTCTCCCTTAACTTTCCTGTAGTAAGAGATTATGACCATGGTTGCAATTTTTGACTGACGCACCTTCTTAACCGTTTGATGGTTTCTGTAAATTTCCATTCCCAGGCATACATTTTCACAGTCCGAATTCCAGAGACGATCTCGTTCATAACTTCTAGTCTTTGATCTGTGGCTAGAGCTGTTTTGTGGCGTAGATTTCCGTTCTTATGCGACATCTTGGAAATATATACCATTGCAACTATGTAAACTCCAACTCCGACTAAAGCTTTCCATCCAATTAGGAACAAAAGAACAAAAAATGAACCCGAAATATAAAGAGGAGCGGGAAGGATATAGCACAGCGAAAATACGAGCTGTTCCAGTTTCTGAGCGTCATTAGTTACAAGGTTGATAGTCTTTCCTGTGATAATCTTCTGAACATCACCACGTCTGAGCTTTGTCAGAATCTGCATTAGCAAAAAGATGAATCAGTATTTCTTTTCTTTTCAAACGGTTTCTTGATAACCAAGAATTTTTTAGCTGAACAAATTTCTTGCTAGCAAAGGAAGAAGTCTCTAGCAGGCGACTTAACAGATATTATTAACGTTAACATTTTCTCGCTTACAATGCTCTGCGTGGGCCGAGCTGCGTTTGAAGTAGAGTAGCATCATCCCAAAAACCATTAAATAAAAAATAAATACAAATTTATATTTCACAATACACAATGAGACGTTGAAGCAAGACTGTGATCAAAATACTTTGGACGCAACAACGCTTGTAATGGACCGCGTTTTGTTGCACGATAAGAGCCGTGCTATTCCAGCCTCCCCCTCAGGCACTTTGTTTTTCGCAAGGTAGAGTGTAAGGTAGAGGCGAACGACTGGTGATGAACCGCAAGGGACCATGGGAAGGGTACAGGCGGCAGGCGAAGCGCCGTCTCGCCCGTTGTCTCCTTCCTGCCTTCCTTTGCGCGTACATTTTCATCGAGACAGAGACCTCTGAGTACGAGGCAGGTGCTATTCGGTATGACATTCGGTATAGTACGATCACCTACCGATATGTGATTCCCCAATTAAGAGATCAGTGCGGCGCAACTTCGCTCCTTTACGAATCGCGCCGAAATCGCCGTTCTTATGTGTAACCAGAAGCCCAGTATACGGTATGGTTTTCGCGCCGGCGCAAAAGCTATCCGGTATGGTGAGAGCATAGCCTGACGCACGATCTATCTACATCTTAATGAACAAAAATTTTTTACCATCGTTTATTTACACCACGGTATGTGAACTTTGTTGGAAACAAACACATCACACTTTTCTGCCACTTCCAAGAGACCTGGATCACACCAAGAAGTTCGCGGCAGAATGTCGCCCAATCACAATGGAATCCAAGCCAGTCTTGGATTCTGGATTACACGCGGTAGATTCCGGATTCTTTGTCAGTGAGACTTGGATTGCAACTTCCAACCGTTCGTGGAATTCTGAATTTCTAAGCCCAGGATTCCGGATTCCACGAGAAAAAATTTCCGGAATTTCTTAATCCGGATTAGCTTACATGAGGTTAAGATTGCGCCGACTTTACCACCTCAGCGCGCTGAGATTTAGGGTCGCCTCTTCAATAGCCCGTTAAGTGGTATGATAAATAACTCTCTGTGCATGGCACTAAAGAATTCTTTTAAGCAATAAATGTAACTAATACTTACTTTCTTGTAAACAAGGCCGATGCAGGACACCTTCAGTTGATTGCCCCATATCTCTGCCATCGATGCTGCATGGCTCTTGGCAAATATTTGGCAAAAAGCCAAAATCGCGATTCCAGTAACGAACAGAAATGGTGTCGTAGAATAGCCATCTTGGGATTCCTTCTCGAATTCCAACAGAAAAAACCACATGAGCATCGGTAGGGCAGTTATGCACAGAAGGCGACATGAAATTAATATCAACATTAATGTGTATGCCTTCCATGAGAATAGTCGAGCCAATGCTTTCCACAACCGAGGCTTACAGCCGCTTGGTAAGCACCTCTTAATTTCCTGTCGCCACTCACTTTCCAGCTTGGTAACAAGAACTTGCATACTATCTTCCTTGCGAACAGGGAAAATGTCATCTTTTACCAGAGGTCTTTTGCTGCCAAGCTGCAAAATAGAACTCATCCAGCCAACAACTGCACGAGAGAAACAGTTTGCCGATTCGTAAGGATGTATGGGCGCTGTCTTCGTATTACTTGTTGGTTCTTTCTTCTTCTGCTCCTCGTTGTCCATATTTTTCTCTAAAGAAGTAATAGATGGGAAAACGTCAACAGATATCAACATAAAAGACAGTGCCTGAAAGCCTTCTTAAGCGAACACGGACAGAAGACCTTCGCTTGCTATGGTCCTCTTTATAAGGGTTCGATTTACAAAAAGTATGCATAGGGATTTCCTGACGTTCAGCTTCATAAAATCCCTAATGTCAGCGCTAGGGGTGCCTGCGTTATAGTATGCAATCCCTTAAGTAGGTTTCACATTACATTATTAGTATCAGTTAAACTATAATGATAAGAGTGTGGAGGTACGTACATGATGATCACGTTGATAACAGTGATAAGTTAAGAGCAAGTACAGTGACGACGACGATGATGATAATAATAATAATAATAGCAATGACAGCGTTAATGCTAATGATGTTAACATTCAGCTGGCAATAACTATAGTGATGATAAATCCGTAATTACAGTAAAAACTAAAAATGACGAAAACCTCGGTGCTGTGCCTTGACGAGGTTAAGAGGCTTACGGGCACTTACGCCCCTAAGAGCTAAAAAAATGCTGCCTGGAGCTTTATGCCCTGCTAGTTTCAACCAAGTCGGCAAAGAAGTCAGACTAAACGGCACCCTGGTCCTCCATGTTTGGCTTTTAGCACAGGCTTTACAACCCTGCCTAATAGGAAACCTCACGTTACTAAACCTTCACTCGGGAAATCAGGCTCTATCGGGCTGGAGGCACTACAGTGCCAGCATGATCGGCATGGGTGAAAACCAACTCGGAGCCCAGGCTGTGAGAGCAAGTCTATTGGACGTTAAAACACTTTTTACGATTGGTATAGTAGGAACGCGCGAACAATGTTTGATACTTCAAGAACAATGCAGGTCATCCTAGAAATACAGAACTACAGACTCTCTAGATATATATCCTCTGGATCAGTGAACTCAGCTAAGGTGGAAAGGCTTTCAACAGATCATAACGTGGGCACAGAAGAAATTATTTTGTTTACGGGAAGGGATGACGAACAACCTAGGGCTGAACTTGCGCCAGTCCTCACTGTTTAACAAGAACACATTGCAACTGAAGCTGGCAAACTGGCTAAGGGTGCCCCGGTGAGGAGAGGGGAGGGGGGTACTTAGGTTTATGTTTGCTGGGTATGTGCCGCTGGCCTTTCAGACCCCTACCCCATTATGGTCCCCATCTTAGTCACTTTTTGGAAAATGTAATTTTCGCGATCCCAACTTAGTCACTTTTTATTTATGCATCTACCTTATCAATGTGGTTTCAAGCGGCGGAATGTAATGCGGTCAATACGAGCTTATTGTTAAATTTAATAAGCAACAACTTTCTGATTTTTTTAACCGAGAATCTTCCCATTTTGAATCCCTACTTACTCCAAAAATCCAAAAATTTGCGACCCCATTCTAGTAACTCTATTGAAAATGCGACCCCATTATAGTAACTCCAGTCGTGAAAAAGCGACCCCATCCAGCGGCACATCCCTATTAGCCTCTTGTTAGGGAGTACCCCCGGGTAAGAGTGACCCTGACTGAGTCGCAGCGAGTCAATTAAAGGTTGATCAGGGCAGTCATCGTAACTTGCTAGGTTCGTTTTAAAGGTTCAGATGACAACGCGTTCAAGCGGAAGTTAAAAGAAGAGGTGGATAAGGTATAAGCACGCGATATCTTGAATGTTATAGGTGACAGGAATGCGAAGGTTGGGGAAAGTAACATCTTCCTGTAGCAAGTTATGGGTAACCAGGGATGCGGCTCATTGAATGACAATGGAGAGCGGCTCAGTGACACCTGCTTGGATAACAGCAGGTTTATCATAGGTGGCATGAAACTCTATCTACACACAAGACCATGCATTTGTAATATAAGCTCACACGGGTGTCACCCCGCCCAATGAAAAAATTGCAAGGCAGATATGAGTTGATGTACATGATTTCAGAGGGGCGAAGTAGGCAGCGACCACCACCTTGTGAAGGCCATTCTTAAACTCACGAGATATAGCCTAATACTGCATGCAGTAAGCACAATCCAGCTAACAAAGTACAAGTTAGCCTTTACCATTTAATGAAGTGGAATCAAGAGGTCTGTTGAGTTTTGCAACAGACTTTAGGTACTCGGAACCAACAGAAAAAGGTAACTGAACAACAGTTTGAGAGAAATGGAGCAATGTTAAGGAATCTTACCTCTCAACCAGTAAGAACGCCATTGGAGATAAAGGCGAAACAAGGATTAGATTAGTTACACACCTTACACATCATAATAAGCTGAGGAAATAGTATAATAAGATCGGTCAGACTGAATGTCACAATAAATGTACCAGATGAATGGACTGGATATTGAACATGCTGAGCTTAACAAGTTGGTGGTAAGGGGCGGTTTATGGAGGATCTGACAGAGAAAGCGGAAAAAGCAGCATCCAGAACCAAATGCAAATCGTCCAAACAGTCAGGCGACTACTTTGTGCAGGAAAAAGTTGTAAAAGCATTCCTGTAAGAGTTAAGGAAGGGAGTTCTTTTAGGCATTTAAGAAAAACTGAGATAGAGGCCGAGATATTCGGAGGTGATGACACGAGTATAGATCTGCCAACCCGGCAGGTTCCATAAAGAGCCATAAAACAAGAAGCACAAAGCTTGCATGCATATGCCGAAAGAGACCCTGCAAGGTTAGTCCTGAGCTTTCCGATAGGCATTCTCCATCCTGTGTTCATCAATTTATGGGAAAAGGAGGAGCGCTAGCCACTTGAGTGAACAAGGGAGGGGATGTTATACTACTCTCAATACCTATCAAGCTGTTCTGAAAGGTGACGATTCAGAGATATTGATGCTCATGCGATGGAAGCAGTGGTGTATTCCAAAAGACCAGGCAGAATTTCTGAAGTCGTATACACCCCGATAAACACCCTGGAGAAGTGCAGTGAGTTACTGAGGACCGTCTACTGGCAATGACAGTAGAGGCTTTTTGTGCCACTCGGCATGTAGAGGACGAGTGAGTGAGTCAAAGCAAGCAAGCATGCAAGCAAGCAAGCAACTTTATTACACGCAAAAGAAATACATAATACATGCACAGTACCTACATTTTAGCAAAAGCTATTCGAGGCAGGCAGTGTGGGGACGCTGCATACTGACCATAAGACATTTAATCCAAAAAACATTTTGCCACCGAGTTACGTATACTGACATATATAAGATGTTTTACAAGGGAATTAAAAGTAATTTACAAACATACGAAGGAAAAAAAAATAATACAAATAAATATGCAAATAAGTACTAAATAACGAACAATTATATTTCATTGTATTAAGTAAAGATTAAGTAAAGAGGAAACCGAGAGGGTGACTTTTCAACCAGTGAAGATAATCTTTGCAGCATTCTTAGGACTAATTTTCGAAACTCTGAAAGTAGATAACATAAAATAAGGGCAGGTTTGGCTTAGACAAATTACAAATATAGCTTGAAGCTGAGAGTGGTTTTTTCATTAAGTGTAATCATGCATGCTGTTTATCCTAGTGAAATTTTGTTGTTTTCCACCTTTCCACATTTCCGCGATTATTGGAAAAGCTCAGACAAAGAGCACTAGGCGAAGCCGATCCTGTTGCAACAGAAAGTCTAAACTGCTCCAAGGCATTTTAAGAGACTTCACCCTAAAATCTGATTAAAGCATAACGTGGCTGAAAGCAAAGAATCGCCTCGAGCTGAGTCATTAACGTATCGCATTGAAGCAAAGCATTTGAGAATCTTTATTTACACTCATCCTTTAGGGCGCTCGTTTGGATCGATTGACGGAATCAGGTGGACTTTTTCTGATGATCTCAAAGCGTTGAAAATGATGGTAGCACTATTACGTAACTCGTGAACAACTGACGTCGAAGATCATCAGTTTTTCTGGGCAAGTGATAATTCTATCTTTTGCTGGTTTCATAATATTATAAATTCTTTTGCAGTACATCACAAGCCACGTGATCACACGTACCTTCTTTTTCAGACGGAACTTCTGTGTTGCAAGTATGTCCACAACGTTATGAATCTGGAGGAGAAGAAGCCGGCACCCATAAAAGGCGTCACACTATTTACGAATTTATTAGTTGCAGAAAATAATTACAGTTACAATAGGAGACATCACGCGGCCTAAGCACAGCGGCAATATTAACTTCCCACCGTAAATAATGACATTTCATATCAAATTACACAACGTAGTTATTTCTTTGTTTTGTTGCCACTGACCACTACCGTCGCTGCTCAGACGTACACTGACGGACACCATGTTGTCGAAGTGGAAAACTTTGTCAAAATCTTTCTCCTTTTTGCGTGCTGTTGGAAAGGTAAGAGCGCAAATAAAGGTATGAGGAATAAGTGCAATTTACTCTGTCTGATTTCTACAAAGAATAAAATCTTAGCTCACTGGCACACGAATTTCAGACCGTTCAACAGCCAAGCGCAGCCAACTCAAGATGTTTTCATCCTGCAATTCCTGTGATGTCTGACAAACTGTTTGTGGTAAGGCAACTTTTAAGGGTTTTTCGCATCCATTTACTTATTAAAACTGAAGATGGCCAAATCCCGCTTTTGAGAGTTCTCGCATGATTTGTTGAGGGTATGTTGTTGTTGCATAATAATCTCCAATACTAGCAGTAACCAAAGGTTAGGAAGTCCGGGCGAACATGTACGTTTACCTTAAAGGTCGATTGATGTAGAGAATCCCTTTCAAAACTGTGTACGTGAATCAGAGAAAGCCGTCTTAGTTCCAGTGTCAACAGAAGGAATCACGGCGGATCATGAACGTGGAAACTGAATTAAACAACTCATACAATATACAAGACTTGCTGTTGTGACATAGGAGACCTGGAGATTCGGCCTATATCCATATATTTTTCCATAATTATTTTTTTTGTCTCTAGCACCGGGATACCCCAGAGAATAATGCAGACACTCCATTTGAACTTACCCAAGAAAATCTTGAGGTCAGTAAACAATGGTTGTACAGTATTGCCTTTAAGATGTATAATATACAAAAGAACCTCAATAAACTCGAACTCAGATGGCTCGAATTGCCTGCTAATTCGAACTAAATTTCCTTTCCCTCGATCAAAATTTCACTGAAATTTACCGCAACAACTTGAATTCCTTACTAACTTGGACTGTTTTTCGTTTCCCTTCAGAGTTGGAGTTACCGAGGTTCTACAGTATGTGTATAATTTATGTTATGGGTCAAAATTAAATTCAGGTTGAAGTTTTTAATCCCAGGTTGACTCTCAATTTCCATTTGTCTCCTAGCCCTGATTATTCAAAAATGTATTGTAGTACTAGAACTTGCTGGAAATTTGATTCCTTTTGTTATGTCCACTTACTGGAGCTTGTTAAAAAGCAAAAGAAAAGTCAAGGTTGGTTTTAACGAAAGTGTTTGCATACACAGAAGTGGCTTCATTTGGAAATGTATCTATTATAGATGAGAGAGGGTGTGTGGGGGAGCTGTTAATGGGGTTTTTTCAAGGTGGCTGTGATGTAAGCAGAGCTTTTCGCTGCGTTCATGCAGGTTTACAAAGCACATGAACAGAGGGGCGTGGTTGTTCAAAATATGAACTATTCTATTGTTGTTATTATTATTATTGTTTTCTATTTTTTTTTTTTCAGAGAGCTAAAGTGATAATGGATAACTACCCCATAGGACACAAGGCAGCAGCTGTTATTCCACTGCTAGATCTGGCACAAAGACAGCATGGTATGATACAGTAAACCCCTTTTATCCCACGTGAATCCTATATGTGCTCTACATGTACTACTACGTGTACTACTATTTCAAAGTCACCTTTTGGCAATCTAAAAATTAAATATAAAATGGTCACCAGACATTTTAAAATATTGGTTGCCAGAAAATGGGACACTTTGTGCAATGCTACATGAATGTTTAAAAGAATCAAAATGGGTACTCAACCATCTCAATCGAATTTGGAGGTGCATGCGACATCTCAAGGCTTAATACTCAGAGAACCAGGGCAAAATTAGGCAAATTATCAATAAAACAGAGCATACAGTGTAAAATGATATTTAATACAAATTTATATCTCACTTTAACTTAAAAAGACCATAAACACTAACTACTAGAAAAACACTTCTCGCAAAATCTCGGGAATAGCGTAGCATGTGATCGCTGAACACAGGTTGCCAATTGTGACTTTCAAAGCAATTTTAGTTCATAAAATTTTTTTCTACTTGCCATGGTGACCAAAACGGCCATAGCTTGGAGCACTACATAAGAATTATTAAGGCTGCATGTTATACACTGTAATTGCATAAACTCAAGAATAAAAATTAATTTAATATTAAATAATTATTAACTTTTGTCCATATGCATGTAAACAGTCACTATGGGCCTCCAGCCTGTTTATGGCAGCCTTCTTAGTTGTTTTGATAAGAGGTACGTGCACATGTCACTTGCAATAATGTTTTAGTCATACTGAAGCTTATGTGGACACATCTCTGTTATTCATACTGTCACCCTGCAAATGGGGTTGACAAGTGAATTCCCAGCACAAATTACAAATGTTCAACTGAAACAAACCTTCATTATACTCTAATCACACCGAAATGATTATAAAATAATTATTTTGTAACTAATCTAAATACATGTAATCACAAAACACAGAATACAGTACAGGCCACGGGCATTGCAGCATTACACGCGTGTTTCATTCATGGAAATCCGCCATATTGCATGCAAATTCCACGAGAACAACACGTGTGAAACACTCGTGTAAAAATATACATGCAAAAATACACGAGCAAATGCAAGCAAATTAGGAAAATTTGCGTGTAAAACTTTACAAGCAGATTGTTATAATTTGCATATATTCGGTTTACTTGAGTTCTTACATTGATGGCTGAGCGAGTGCAGTTGTACTTGTGTGGGTGACTTTAATTTGTTAGCATAAATCAAACTTTCAAGGCATGTCAAATGTTAGTATTTTATGTTACCTGGGCTAAAACTGATCCAAGTTTTTTGACCAAATGAACATTGTTTTTAAAAATTTACATGTTTTTCGCTTGAATCTTCATTTGTAGACTTAACAGAGGTTATAAAACGTTTTCAACAAAAATCAGTTTCAGTCATCAATTCGCAACTATTTTGATGGACCAACGACTCCGTAATGTGATGCTGTAATTAGCCTGTGAATAGGCCTTTGTTCAAGCGGGGAACTGGGGAGAGGGAAAAGCGAAAAGGCCTATAGACAAACATTTGGGACCGCTGTTCCACAGCACCCACTCTGCATCAGATCCTGATGCAAGCTCCTATTTGCGAGAACACTGACTGTTGACAGGTCTGATTGACATCGGCTTTTGAGTTGGCATGAGGCACACGATTTGATCTCAAAGTGGCAATAACAAAACAGTCCAAAGACTGTTAAGCTTATTCAAAAGCTATAACCAAGGCACGAATTACTCGCTCCAGTCAAAAGACTCACACTATCCTTAGAAAAACACTGCGCTGAAGTTTACCAAGTCACAATGCAATTCTCCATAGTTGATGCAGCTTCGGTTAAGCTGCACTTCAATCTTATAATTTCGGATCTGTAAATCACTATCCGTGTAGGAGTGGGCATCTTGGTTATTGATGAAGCGAGCATAGAGCATTACAAAAAACAGTAGTACAGTTTTCCAAACTAAGGGAAAATTACAGCATTAAATAAAAAAAAAATTAGGGTTGACAGAGATGCCTCGAATGGCTCTCGCATAGGTTGACAAACCTTCAATAGTCTACGAGCCCCTTGAGACACCTTACAAGCACGCCTTAAATACTTCTGCAGTATTATGCTACCTACATGTAATATATCTTCTCTTGTGAAACTAACAAAACGTTACAATATATATATATATATATATATATATAATGGGCACTCACTAGGACTCACTTGTACAGACTCTTGTTGTGATGGACATAGAGGTTTAAGCGGCATCCTCGAGTATGTTCTGTGGGCAAAATATTGAAACCTACATGTATTTCAGTCTTTAATTTTGTATCATTACTTATAATTTCTGAAGCATCAATAAAATTCCTTCTACTGTTTTACCTGCTTGCAGTCTTGATGCCTAGGGTACATGTAATTCAGTCCAGTTTTTGTAAATATTTTCATGGTTTAGTTGCTCCTACAGTTGTTGTCAATGTGAATACATGTTTCTCTTCCAACCCAAATGTTTTCAAAGATGCTTCCTCTCGCATTCATTATTATGGACTCTCACCACTACAGACACTAACCCACAGTCCTGAGACTGTCTGCAATATCTGGAGTTGACTGCATTATGTTAAATCATTTGATAGGTTGGTTGCCAATATCAGCCATGAATTATGTTGCTGATATGCTGGAAATGCCCAGAATGAGAGTGTATGAAGTGACAACTTTTTACACCATGTTTAACAGGTTAGTTGTGTTGAATACAAGCCTTTTGAACAAAAAGTACTGTATGTTATCTTTCTTGTGAGCATCCCCGTTTTATTATGGTGCTGTCATTTGGGAGGGTGTAAATAATATTAGTAAAATCCAACTAATGGTCATCAATACTGTGTTCTGATTGGTTGAGCTACTACTAGGCTATATGTTATAGCCCACTAGTAGTGAAAAGCGCTGGTTTTGAAAACCAAAAGAATGGCTCCTGAATGGCGTTTAGCTAGCTAAAGTTGTTTTGTACGTTATATCAATAATTATTTTTGACTAAAACAATATTATTCCTCTTGTGCTTCTTTCAGGGAACCTATTGGAAAATACCATATTCAAGTGTGCACGACAACTCCCTGCCAGCTGAGAGATTCTGACATGGTGGTGGATGTAATAAGAAAGAAACTAGGTAATTATGGTAAATACTTCCAATCTGCATTTCAGTTATTGAGGAGGGTGGTGAGAGGGGGGCGGGGGGGGGGAGGCAAACTTATCTTATTCATGATTGACCATTTGTTGTGTCTGTGATTTATTGTGATTGAAGTGCACTCCATGAAACATGAACTGCCAAAATCCTCCTGTACATATACATTGAAGATAAATTGAAGAAAGTAAATCATTAATTTGGCCAAACAATCTTAACGAGCATCTCGTGGCTTGATTTTACGTCACTTTTGAATCTGTAAATGTAACTTTATACTTCTGTGCACTCAGACCCACCTACTACTGTCTTCCCTGGGGAACTTATAGCTGCGCAGAGATCACCCAAACACGTGGCCGAGATCAAATACACTATTTGTTTTGTGACTCATGAAACACACAAAATTGTTGTTTGTGAACTCGTGATGAGACCCCCCGCCCCCTTGACGGCCCTCATTATTGACAGCTGGTATTGTGTTTTTAGTACACAGTTATCCCAATAAATTTCTTTTCTCATAATGATGAGAAATGTTTTGGGATAACTACATTGTAACTATGTATCATTTATCTTCAGGTATCAAGATGGGGGAGACAACGAAAGATGGAATGTTTACTCTGACTTCTGTGGAATGCTTAGGAGCCTGCGTTAATGCACCGATGATGCAGATCAATGATAACTACTTTGTAAGTATCATAAATTAAGTGTCTTACAAATATACTCTCTACCTAAGTTTCACAACTCTCAAGCAAGTCAAGGAGCCACAGTTGTACATGTACATTGTGTATGATATAGAAATGAGTCAGATTCAGCCACTAATAATGTACCACCTACACTGTATTTGAGTCAAAATTAAAACAATTAATAATAATGTAACAATAATATAATACAGATGTAGATAACGACTTTCAAAAGCTGTGAGGGAATTGAAAAAGATGGCACCAATAAATTAAAACAGTTTTTCAAAGTTAATCCTCAACATTAATTTTGAAATGAATTTTTGGATTTTTATTCTCAGAAAGCATGTAATTTGTTTTTGTGCCAAGAAGCAAATATCTTGTCGTTCATTTTATTACTGTTTCTGCAAATGTTTCTTTTAATAGCCAGTTACTGGTAAGGTCTAAACAAAATGGACTAAATTGCCATACGTAGCACAACTCTGTAATGTAATATTTTAATTTATTATTAATTTTGTTTCATAGGAGGATCTCAGTGAGAAGGACACAGAAGAGATTCTTGATGACCTTGTTGCTGGAAGAACTCCAAAAGCTGGACCCAGGTAAAATACTACGACAGTTGAACCTTCTGTAAACAACCACCCAAAAGGTAAAGGTCACTTACAGGAGGAAGTTGCTTACCACAATCAAACCACTGGCAAACAGACTCTTCCACAAGGAGATCTGAACTCATTTTCTTTTTTGAAGAGAATTTATTACATGCACTTTCTACAGTGCTGTACATGGGAGAGGCGAGAAAAGATATTTCCTGCCCCTCCCAGTTTCCATGGTAAAAGCCCCCAGGGATGAGGTTGAGCAGTATCATGTCTTACCCCCTAGTATATGGTATAAATGAGCACCCAAGTCAATTTTATAGGAAAGCACTCCTCGGGACTGTATATCCAAGGTAGTATTCTAGCAAATTATTGTGCAAGAACCACTTGGATAAACAGAGGCAAAGGGAAACAGGATCCTGGTGTACTGTAGATCAGTATCAGCAATATAGAATAACAATAACATAAAATTGAAGGCAAGGCTGATTGGACGTGTATTTGCTGCCTTCATCATTCATTATTGTATTCATTCATTCTTTGGCTGTGACTGTCTCTTTCAGGAGTGGTCGTTTCTGCTGTGAACCTGCTGGTGGTCTGACGTCATTGACCGAGCCACCGAAAGGCCCAGGCTTTGGAGTGCGATCAGACTTGTGAACTTTTTATTGTCTAACGATTGATAAAACCTTGTACAAAAATATTGTTCTTTTAGAATTTTCTTGTAGCAATAAAAATAACTGTCACAATTAACTGCCCATTTTTTGCTAATCGGTTTTGTAGCACTCTATACCAAGCCATATGCAGTAATTCAGGATCCCAGGTTGTCGAAATTACTAGACTACAAGTAGTCCCCCATTTTTCATCACCAATTGTTATTATACATGTTGCTGAAAATTTCTTCGCGACATTGGTTTCTTCGAGGTAAAATAACACTGATAACTTGACGAGTTTAAGAAATTGTAACTTTAGCGTTGGTGCTCGATCATGTAAGATCTGTAAACCTGACCTCCTCCGACCCCACCTTCATCGACAAGTATTAAAAGTGATCGTCAACGGGGAAAAAGGAAGGCAAGCGCTACCTGTCGGTAAATGTACGATTTACTCAAGTTACATTTTGAGAAATTGTTTAAAATGATAACTGTTAAAAAAAGAATTAAAAAGGCATTTTTATGTATCCGTACGAAAAACGTTCGTATGAGTTACGGGTGTGAAGAAAGAAGATTCCAAAGCCTGGTGGAGAGAGATGAAACGATTAAGGTGGCCAGAACCTATTTATATGCGCGTTGGTTGTGTTTTTTAATCCCGTTTTTCGGCAGAAACGATTCAACCGATTTCTATGAAGTCCTCAATAAAGTATGGTGGAACTTAGAGAAAATGTTATTTATTTTCTTGTAGGTATAAGAACGTTTGAGATATCCGATATCCTAGGGTTTCGAAGGTATTGATATTTTTTGTAAAACTGTTGTTTGAAACATATGCCGATATCTCAAACGTTGTTATACCTACTTGAAAATAAATAACGTTTTACCTTCGCATCACCTGATTAATCTCTTGACAATGTTTCGCACCCACACGTTGAATTTATTTCATTATATTTTATCACTCCTAAACAAGTTCCTAACGCTGTGTGTGTTCAACTTTAAGAGCGTCTTAAAGATACAACAGAGAGATATGAAGCACTTCATTTGCATTGCACTTATTACAATTACCTACGATGGTGCAAAAAAAAAAACCTTGCCTCGTGCAGGAGAGTCTGAGATCGGAGGGAAGGGGGTCGGAATCTTTCACAATCCCACCGTGCTTTGCTGTCAACATAGTCGGAGAGACTTCTGGGTAAGAGGAAGTTAAATTACTCTTTCGACTGTCAGCCTTTTAAAGCGTAAGTCTGGGTGGCCACTGTTCTTCATTTTCAGTAAACGTGAGTATTATTTCAGAATTTTTTTGCTTCGCTGATTACGACATTGCTAGTGAGAGGCCGCATTTTTTAATATTTCCATGTTCTAGGTTCAAATTTGTTTGGCCACGTAGTGATTTTCTCGTGATTGACATCCACAGGTATACTTTGGCTGAAAAGAATTGTTTTGAAACGATACAGTAACTTAAATAATTTGTGCCGCATTTCACCCTGGTATTCTTAGGCTGTTTTTGCATTGTTTTGTCTGTTCAAGAATCCCTTCAAATCTGTTGGTTTTTCAGGAAAGAGTAGTTTCGTTTGAAGTGGAACTCTCCGTCACAATTCGGATCATCGAAACAGGTGTTAATTTAAGCCCAAAACACTGCTCTTTTATGTAAATTTTGTTCCCACTGAGGCGAATCCCAGAAGTCGAACCAAAGTAGATCACTGATACGCGCCTTGAAAGTTCGAATTATCAGAGTCAAATGTAATTTCATTTTACAGTTACACTCTTTAATGGGGTTATAATAAAGGCTACGAGTCCTTAGCTTCTACTTTCGCAAGATTTAGATAAACTTTCGCGGCTTAGAAGGAGTGAAAATGATCAGAAACGTTTAGCTTATTGGCTCAGTTACGCTGTACACTGTGGGCAGAGCTTTAATTTAGTGTACGAGTCCTCAGTTTCTACGTTCAGTCGTAATAAGTATGATAAGTGATAGGATTATGGTAAAGAGATCTGAAAATATAATGACCCGGTTGTGTTGCAATAAACGCATGGATGCTTGAATTCCGTTTTTAGGAGTCAGTTAAGGTGATCGTATGCAAATTGTCTTCTAGTTTGAAATCACTTCGTTGATTTTGATTGTTGCGAGATTGAAGGAATTTTCACGCGGAATAGAATGTCGTTGAGAGATTTTTCCTTTTAGCTGTAGGAGACAATCGGTGGTTGGTTAAAGATTTTTTTTTAAGCCTAAGTTGCTGTTGAATGATGTGGCAGTGTTTCATGAAAATCGTTTTGAGATTCGGTGTGGCCAGATTGTGTTGGAGGTGGTAACAAACAGCAAAATCTCTCAGTTTGTTTTTTTGTTTTGTTGCGAAGAGCCTCTTTTCTGTCGGCGAACTTAACTTCAGTCAGTATTTCTTGAACGAGCGTTAAAGGGTAGCCTCTCCTTTTTTCAAAGTTTTCTCTAACTGAGTTAGTTCTTAAAAGACGTAATGCTTCTCCTTTTATAAAACTCTTTTTGCAGTTTAAATGGTAGCAAGATGAGAAGTGTGTATATTGAAAAGTTTCGCTGGGCTTGAAATGTGTTTGCAACTCTAAAGAATATTATGAGTTGAAAGGCAAGGTCCTTTGAAAACCTCAGTGTGAAGAAAACTGCAGCGCGTTCAGATGACATTTCACAAGTACACTTTGATTGTGCAGGGTGGAACGTGTTTGCAAAGTCAACAAATTGTAAACTTCTCGTTTCCTTGAAACGTCTCACAGTGAAAAGATGCCATCAATAAATCTCTTCCAGACCAAAGGTTTAGAGGAACTAGCCATTAGCAGTCGTGAGTTCGTAGGTCTTCCATAAAAATAACAGAAAATTTAAGCAACTGCTGTCTTAGTTTCCCAAGCGACGCCTTTTGTTTGTATGAAGTGTCTTTGAATTGTCTTCAAGTACGAGCCGCCAAAGTTCCTTTAAATGGTTTGTGGGAATTGGCAAATTATGCATGCTCATAGTGATTTTCGTAGTGACGGCAAATAACGTCAATCCCCCACATATGTGTAAAAGGAACTCACAGTCGGTGTGCTCGGCAGGTCCTTCGGTTATTTACTATTCCGACCGTTTGAGAAAAGTAAAAGAATTGTTAATTCCGTGCGGCAGCCGATCTTCACTAAAACAACACACGGGCACAAACGGGTAACATACACTGAGTAACACACCAACGCCTCACGGATACACAAGGGTACATACAAGTAACATACGGCCGGACAACGTACGAAAAACATACGGACAACATACGGGTGACATACCGATACATACGGACAACATACGGGTAACGTACGGACAACATAGGGTAACATACGGATACACACGGACAACATACGGACAAATACAGAAAACATACGGGTAACAAACGGACAACATACGGGTAACATACGGATACACACGGACAACATACGGACAAATACAGAAAACATACGGGTAACAAACGGACAACATACGGGTAACATACGGATACATACGGACTACATACGGATATACATACAAGTAACACACGCATACATACGGATACATACGAATAATACGAAGCTGATATACGCGAAAAACCGCCGGAAATCTACCTTTTGCATTAGGGAGATGTGCTTTGTAATTGTTATCGATTGCAAAATGAAACCTGCTGTGAGTACAACCATTGCTGCAGTACATATCAGATCACGTAACTAAGTACCTTGACGACTTTAAGAATTATAACTTTAGATTTTGGGCTGGATCACATATCATGTAAACCTGATCTCCCCCTCACCATCTCCGACGGCAAAGTATTGAAAGTGGTCGTCAACGTGGAAAAAAGGAAGACCAGCGCTATACCTGTCTGTAAATGTATGATTTACTAAAGTTACATTTTGAGAAATTGTTAAAAATTGTTTAAAATGATAATTGTTAAAGAAAAAAAATGAAGAAGGTATTCGTATGTATCCGTTCGAAAAAAGTTCGTATGAACACACGCGATGTTCCTTGGATAACTCAGCACTTGAAAGATTTAATCCGGAAAAGGGAACAGGCTTTCCACAAAAAAGGGGCGGACTCAGTACAATATAAATTGTATAGGAATCAGGTTAACCGAGAAAGAAAGCTTTGCAAAGCCAAAAAAAAAAAAAGCCAAAGCCTAGTGAAGAGAGATGAAACGATTAAGCGGCGGGAAAGTTTGTTCAGCTGATCTCTTTAATCATGTGAAGGTCAAAGAAGTTGAGAAGTTACCTACACTTGAATTTGCGAACTCTATAAATAAAGCATTCCTCGAGCCTCTTGAGGAGTATTGTCCGTCTCGCCTCATCACTTGCCTTGCCCTGGAAAAAGATCTTCCCAAGTTTCTACTTGGAAGCATCCAAGAAAGATGTGTGGAAAATAATATCCTACTCAATCCTTGTAAATTGTGTTGGCCTGACAGGATTCCGAATTGGCTTCTTCGAGAATACGCCGACCTTATAGCTTTTCCTGTATGCAGAATTCTCAATGTATTGTTTGAAGAGCAACGCGTACCTCGACCGTGGAAACTTGCTAATGTGACCTCGCTTCACAGGAACAAACCTCAGAGATCCCATTCAAGGGGGATCTTAGACCCATCTCACTCACACCATGTGTCTCGTCGAAAGTCGCCGAGGAGTTCGTGTCGTGTATAATAACATCAAGCCTGCTGTACTTAATGATCTTGATATGAACCTGTATGGCGCCTTAACGAAGTCGTCTACTACGCTTGCTTTGTTGGATATGCTTCATGATTGGTCTAAGGGCACCGATGGGAAAAGTGCTACTAGAAGAACTGCTTTGTTCGATAAAGCTTTGATTTAATCGACCATAACACCCTTATAATGAAATTATGTATGATAGAGGTGCCAAATAGCATAATTAATTAAATTACCGACTTTCTTTCAAACAGATCTCAGAATCAAACTTGGCAAGGGATGTGTATCTTATTGGGCATCAGTTCCCCCGGGCGTCCTCCAGGGAACCAAATTAGGGCCTTAGCTTTTTCATGTTAATTAATGACCTTGTAGCCGAAAATGTATGTTTATGGAAATATGTAGACGATACGAAAGCGTCTATAATCTCCAAAACGGTTGCGAAGGGGGAGCTTAGCAACGCCCAACGTATTACAGATAGAGTAATAAAACGGTCACCACAAAGTAGAGTCCAGCTGAACGATAGATGTAAAAAAAAATGCGATATTATCTTTCACAAAGTCCCAGCAAGAATTTGAGCCCATTCTCATTAATGTCGATGCTTTAGACATGATAGGAAGTGTCAAGCTATTAGGTTTTGATATTTCCAGTGATTTGCCCTGGAATATCCATATTAATGTAACTATTAAGAAAGCTCCCATGGGATTATATTATTTGCTTCAACTTAAGGGAGCTAAGGTTGCTTGCACTGATTTACGGCTCTTATAGTCTAGTTGTAATAGATCAATTAAAAATTGAAAACTGATGGGTTTAGCAGATGTTTCGCCCTTCTACAGGAACATTTTGGCAAGAAATTCATTCCAAAACTCCCAGTTCATGACGCAACAAAAATGAAAGAGGAAATACTTTGGAATAACCAAATCACAGTTTTGTTAACGGAGGTGTCGAAAATCGATTTTTCATAAGGTCTGGGAAAGCAAAAGTATTCAAAGATTAATCGATAAAAGTTTTAAATCGTTCTTCTGGAAACTAAAATTAAATGAAAATTAAAATTAAAAAGTCGATCTCCCTGTGCATTTCGTTTACATGCCTTGCTTTTATTACTATTGTATGCACCTTGGTTGTATTTACTGTACGCTTCGTTCTTCAGTTTATTAAAAAAAATCACGATTATTTTAGGATTTGTCTGGAAGTTGTTTTCTTGAAACATGAGGTCTTCTGTTAATCAAAACTCGGAGAATGCGAGAAAATGGAAGGGGGCGAACTTTGATAGCATTTTAAAGTTATTTAGTAGGAAATATTTCCACTTAGCAGTTAACATCCTCTTCTGATAAAGGACTATCGCAAAATAGAAATCTTGTTAAAAATATATATTTGTCCATGCAATGTAAACTTTTATATTTTTTTTATCTGTTTCCAGGCTTAGTAATATTATTTGACTATTGTTATCATGGTCATTATTCTTCTTATAATTTTTGTATTAATTAATATATTGTATTTTGTGAAATATCTAAAATAAAAAAATACAGTAATATATAATAAACATACACGTTAATACTAAGACCGTCACTAACACTGGACGAAAAAATGGATTTGCACCAAATTTGCTTATGTGCAGATTTTTTCGTGCAGTGTATGCTACTCACACTGCACTATATATACAATACTTTGACTAAATAATAGTCAAACGCCGCCTGAAATAACCAAACTGCCATTAGTTAAAAGTAGTTGGGGTGATAGCTAAAGTTCCATTAGTGACGACCGACGAGGAGACATTTCCATTTGGTACTTAACATGCTTTTACTCCATAACGGAACACTGCAAATATAATAGCACCCCAAGTTGTTCTCGCTCAATTCGTTTGGCCAACATCTTAACCGCTAGTCACGTTTTACCTCGGTTACTCATGTTTACTCCTACTTATCCACCTTTTTACCCCATTTACCCATATTCAACCTAATTATGCAAACAGGCGCAATGTGGTCATGTTTGTTTTGGTGTTTAACAGTAGTCTACACGCGAAAGTTTTAGTAGGTACAGGATGCCGAGTAGTGCCAACGAAAGGATACTTCCATTTAGATGGATGCCATTGATGCGACAATAAAGTTGGTGATGGTGGTTGTGGTGATGATTATGATGAAGATGATGATGACGATGATGATGATAATGACGACGATGACGATGATGCAGATAATAATGGTGATGTTTATAATGATTATGATGCTGATAGTGATGTTGGTCACGGAGAAGGAGGTACAGTTGTGTGTGTTTTACAATGCAATAGACCTATGTCGTCGATGTATTAAAATTCATACTTGGCACCACTGCTTAGGGAATGATTTATTTTATTTGCTTGAGTCCCATGAGCCTCGGAGCCAAGTATGAATTTGGATATTATTTAAATTGTTCAATTTAATTTAAGTCTGGGACTATTAAAGATTAATTGTCCATGATTAGACTGTACAGGATGCAAAATTTAATTTGACATTATGAGAAAACTTTATAAATAAACTGTTTTTGTAACCACCAGACAATTTACACTTTATCAACAAGGCTCATGTCCACGTCTCTCAGTTATTTCGAGGCTGTAACATTTTGCTTGTTACATTTCGCGTTAAAAATATTGTTTCATTTTGCGTCAAAAAGTTGTTACATTTCGCGTTAAAAAGTTGTTACATTTTGCGTCAAAAGTTGTTACATTTTGGGTTAATGTTACATTTCGCTTCAAAAGTTGTTACATTCCGCGTTAATGTTACATTTTGCGTCAATTGTTACATTTTGGGGCGTAACAATGCCGAGTAGTGCTAACAAAGGTATACTTACATTTAGATGAATCTCACTGGTAAGGTAATTATGATGGTAGTGGCGATGGCGATAATGAAGACGATGACGAAGATGTTGATGACGGATATAATGATGGCGATGACGATGATGCTGGTGATGCTTCTGATAACAGATTTTTATTTGAAGGAAAAGGAAAAGCTACAGGTTTTTGTTTTTACAATATTCAAATAATTCGCATGTCTGATTTACAACTTCAAAGAAAAATACTAATGGACTTGATGATTAATCTATTATGAAAATGTAGTAAGGGGGTGAATATATACATGAACACATATTTATTGTTTTCTCCTCAAAGGGATTTTTCAGGAGCAATCATTGTTTAAGAGCACTAGATTTGACTAATTAACTGCTATAGTAGTTAAGAGAAGTTGTGGTGATAGCTAAAGTTCCATCAGTGGCAAGAGACGAGGGAATATTTGCACTTGACACTTACCATGCTTTTTCTCATAACGGAACACTGCAAATATAATAGCTCTCCCAAGTGGTCCTCGTTCCATTCGTTTGGCCAACATCTACCGCTAGTTATCCATTTACCCATATTTACCTTAATTTACCCGCATTCCACCCCGTTTACCCACGTTTACTCCAAGTTGTCCACATTTCAACCATTTACGTAACTTCAAGTTATCCGCGGTTGACTTACTCCTTTTACCCGTGGTTACCCCTAGTTACTGTTATTACACAGTAAACCATGTCTCATCCCGTTTCCCAACACTTAATTACCCTAAGTTACACCCGTGTCGTTCCGTGTCCCGTTTTTTCACGGTTGCTCCAATTTTGCATATACGTGTCATCCCTTTTACTAATACATTAGCTACATTGGCCACGTTTCACCCCATCTACAACACGTAGTTGTCCACGTTTCAACCGACTTACCCAAATTTGCCTTAATTTACCCGCATTCCAAGCCATGTTTACCCCAAGTTTAACTCACGTTTCACCTCTTTGACTCAATTTTTCTTTTCTCTTTACATTATGCATCCCTCAAATGTATGACATATCATTTGAAAATTGCTTATTTCATCTAATTATCGTTTCCATTTTTACTCAGTCAAGGCACACGCGTACTACCAGTACAAATATCATTGACCAGAATAAGGAGATAAAAAAACCTTATTTTCGTTTTTCCTCCTCTTTTACATAGCATGCATCGAATGAACTGATTATTGAACAACAGGTAATGGAGGTAAAAGTACTGCTCATGTGGTACCAGCGTTGATCAGAGTATGTGGATTCAGTGGCGGATCCAAGGGAGGGGCCCGACCAAAATGAGGCCCAAAGGGCCGAAAAAAATTTTTTTTGAGGCCGGGGTCCCCCCCTTATCTCAGGGTCTGGATGACCGCCCCCCCCCCCCCCCTTATCTGAAGGTCTGGATCCGCCACTGGGATTTTCTGTTTGCCTCAGTGTTTGATTTCATGTAGTGTTATTTCCGTTTTGTCCATCAGAAAATATTTCAACAACAAGTACCAAAGATGATAAGCGAAGTAAGTGGATTCGGTTTATCCAAGTGTTTGTCTATTTCTACCTATGTGTGTATATTTAAACCCTTAATTGGATTGCATAATTTAAGAAATGCCCATTTCAGGTTAAAGTCATTGTGAGTTGGCTTGATTAGATAAATTGATAGAGCGTTGAGTCCAGTCATGGCAAAGGTCAGGATTCGATTCTCCGATGTAGTATGTCCACTGAGTAGACTGCACAACTACGAGTCGCACGATTGTGCCATTTTTAACCGGTTTTGGATATGTGGAGTGACATCATTCATGTTGTAGTACTATTTTCTGACTGCTTTTAAGATTTTAACAGGAACTGAATGTAGGCTTCTCCTTAACAGCAAGCCTCAATAAAAAGAAGCGCAATGTGGTCATCTTTGTTCTGGATTTTTACTGGCAAAAGTTTGAGCCTAGTAAATTAGTAAGTATAGGATGCCCAGTAGAGCTAACGAAAGAATTATACTTCCAATTAGATCAAGGGAGAGATTGGGGCGGAATTGATATTGGTGATGGTGGTGATGGTGGTGATGATGAGGATGATGACGACGATTACTATAATGGAGATAATAATGGTGATGATGATGACGATGCTGATATTAACTTTGGTGATAAAGAAGGAGGTATGTGTTTTACAATTCTCAAGACCAATATCGATATAGAGTTAAATTCATACTTGGCTTCAAGGTTTAGGAGAATGAAACAAAAGAAATCGTCTTGAGGCTTAGCAATCAATGATGCATTTCTTTTGTTTTATTCCCATGAGCTTCGGAGCCAAGGAAGAATTTCGATATTATCTAAATTGTTCAATTCAATTAAGTCTGGGACAAGAGAGGGTAAAGGGGACAGAGAATGCATCCCCCATACACACCCTATTCCATAGGTAATTCGTCTCGAGTTATTTTTAACACCACAGATCTCAAGGGGGATTAGACAACAGAATCACATAGCGCGAATGTGTTCCGCGTGGATGACTCACGCTGAGAGCCACGCGTCCTTCACGAAATGACGCAGAACAAAATGGGGGAAGACGCGGAGAGCGATTTTGCTATTCCTAGCGAGATTTCTGCGAAAGCTGTGTCAGCGAAACGGAAATTAAAAAAGAATCGCCCTTCCTCTCTTGTATAGAGCTAACAGTACAGCAGGGAAATCCTTAACACACTGAATATTCTCTCAGGATCATTTATAATTTACAGTTTGAAGAAAGCAATTTCTGGTTTGATATTTATTCCGTCATTAGTCTTTTATTATTCAACAAAAATAACACCTGGCGTCCTACTTGCCTTATTAGGGACTTTAAGATCCAACAGCGCGACAAGAACGTCGCTTAAAAAGTGAATTTGAGTTTTTTCAGTCTTTATAGCGATTATTCCTACCCCGGCTTACTTTGTCAATTGTAGGCGAACCCTCCTGAAGATGAATTTAGAGGGACCATATTTCTTTACGTCCTCCATAAAACGCGAAATTCGGCAAAAACGGGAAAGAAATGAACAAAAAAGTGAGTTGCACGTGCGAAGTTGTTGTTTTGCTAATTAAACCTATTGTTTTTTTGACGTTCTAGTTGTCGTCCGCGTCGTTGGATCTTAAACTCCCTATTGTACAAACGACCGGTTTCAAAAGACCGGCGAAATTTCTCATTTTATTAAAGCACCGAGGTTACGACAACTTCGAGTTAAACTGATTTCACGGGTTGTCAAAGAGTCCAGCGATTCCTTTTTCCCAGGTGAGCGCCGGCTCATTTCGCTTCAATATTCAGGAATGCTCTCGATCTTTTTACGCTTTCATTGCCTTTCGCCCGACATGTTTTGCACGGCGTTTAGTCATGCGAAACCTCCACGAAACCTCCACGCCTCGCGCGAGGTAACTTTATCCCGATTCTAAAAGTAAATCGAGACGAATTACCTATGGAATAGGGTGTGTATGGGGGATGCCTTCTCTGTCCCCTTTATCCTCTCTTGGTCTGGGACTATTAGATTAATTGTCCATGATAAGACAGCACAGGATACCGAGTAGTGCTAACAAAAGGATACTTACTTTTAGATGAATCTCAGTGGTAAGGCAATTATGATGGTAATGGCGATGTTGATGATGAAGATGATGACGAGGATGACGATGATGGAGATAATGATGGTGATCACGATGATGGTAGTGATGCTTCTGATAACAGATTTTTTGTTAAAAAGGAGGAAAAGCAACAGGTTGGTTTGTTTTTTTGTTTTTTACAATATTCAAATAATTGGCATGTCTGATTTAGAGGCTTTTCAAAAGAAAAATGCTAATAGAACTGATAACTGGGGTTCCACTGCTTTTTAAGGGACAAGACATATAACGAGACAACGAGACAGCTGGAACGAGTCTCGATTTCACTGTTTCGATTGGAGTGCCGAATACGTAATCGAGAGGCCATTTAATCGAGACGATTTTTATCGAGTACTTTACGACACGTTGCCCAGAAACGAGGAGTGATCCCTTAATTCAATGCAACAAATTTAAATGCCAGTACATCGGAGAGACCAAACGCCAACTTAATGAACGATCTGGAGAACATCGTCGATCCATCTTGAACCACCATCAACTCAGCGATCCCACTCCTGTCTCCTTACATTTTAATCAAGCTGGACATTCAATCAACGACGTCATTTTAATCCCACTTGAACTCATACGCAACAACCGTGACCCGGTGAGAAAGCCTAGAGAAGATCATCATTTAATACACAAAGGAAACACATCATCATGTCTAGGAATAAATAGACGTATTGAAGCTCGCTGATATAAGATACTACCTAGTCTCCTACACCAATAACAATCCATTGTTTTTATTGTCATATTTTCAAGCTCTATTTTTAACGAACTTTTAGTTTTATCTTCATTTCTCTTTTAGCTCCTAAAGAAGGTTTGTTTTCAAACCAACATAATGTGCAAATTTGTTTAAATATATATTTTTTGTTTTATTCTTTTGTTTACTTCTTCATCGCCTTACCGTAATGATTAGTTTAACGTTTCGTATCTTTGTATTCCTGAGATAACTGCCTGTGACGGCCTTGAAGGCAACCCCCTCAAACTGTTTACACCAGAGTGGCCTGCATCCCGGCTCCGGGCGAAAAAACTAGTGGCCACGTGTAAATGAATTCAGACAGATACCGTATTTCTTCGAATAAGCGCCCAAACTCGAATCAGTGCCTACCTCGAATAAGTGCGCATCCTAAAGGCAGAAAAACTTAACAAGAGCCTACCCCCAACCCACCCCCTCCACTCCTACTCAAACTCAAATAAATACGGTATATTGGTTCACAACAAGGATAGCCAAAATGGAGGCGATTTTAGTGAGGAAATCAAGAAGTGATATGGTTTCTGCAACATCTTTTAAAAACAACTTGGTATACTTACATGTTTTTGTATCTACGCAGGGCACTCAAGTAGTCTTACAAGGAGTGCTTACAGAAGAGTCAGAAGAAAAACATGCTGAAGTACATGAGCAAGTTGAAAAGTGTGGAGGGCGTGTGAATTTTTAACATATTTTTATATATTTTGAAAACTGTGTTTATTGTATTTGAGAACTACATTTAAAATAGGTACCAAATTATATTTAGTAGTAATAGAGGCTACTAATAGGCCTAACCAATCACAGCGCAGCAAAAATTTTCTCGACCAATCAGAATCAAGCATACAGCCCATGTGACCAAAGTGACGTCAAAGCTCCCAAATATGGGCATAAAAATCACGTGACCCCCCACAAGTGGTGGATCCACATACTTGGCATAGTTTTAAAGGACCGCGTAAAACCTGGGTACGAATGGGACGCTCAAAACAAAGCCCCAGTCCCCTCGCATTCCCCCGGAAGTCAATAAAAAACACACACACTGTATAGAGGTCCACATCATGGTTTAATACAAATCTCGACAGTGCCCTAAATGACATCCGGGACGTGTGTGAGGTCCTAGTGACATCACGCCCATTGTTTACAAATCTAATAGAAGATCCAATTCGTCCCCAATCCTCTCGTAGCCATAGGGATAGCTGGATCGAGTAGACACATCAATGACACGCTTGTCAAACACCAACCCATACTGCTTCACGCGCGGAACCACTTGAATGTGTTTCTTTTCCAAATCCCGTGTGAAATGATAGGGGTTGACAATGTTCAAATTTCGGCGAGTGTCCTGAGGCGAGTTTAATTCCGAGAGAATGTTCTCTTTCATGGTATGAAAATTGAGAATGGCCGACCCCCGGACGTTCAACGTGAAACCGCGGACCTTGCACACCACTTTACCTCCACGGCTCGTGTACCCATAATTCTTGGCGCCCCCCGAAACAAACTCGGTGATGACATCCCCATCCAATTCATCCGTCATGTCCCCGAGAAAATCCCCAGTGGTAATGCTGGGTTGACCAGGACGCCACTTGTACACGACACTGTCGGTATCATAGTAGAGGACTTGTTGTTGCAGGATGTCCAGGGACTCATAGAGTTTGAGCCGAGCATGGCACGTGGTGAACGCCGCCACAAAGATATTGGTTTTGGTGCCTTTGACAGCATTGTCTTCGACACTGGTGTAGACGGCTTCCAAAATGTCGTCGGTACAGAGGCGGAGCGTACTGATATCGAGGGCTGCATCGGAAACGAGGCTGAACAAATGGGCGGGGTTTTGAACGGTGACGGTGGTGGGTTTGTTGATCCGCTCGCCGAATTTGCCCCAGAAACTGTTCAGCATGAGTTTGGCGGTGGCCTTACGACCAGGGTTTTTGGCAATGCTGGCAATGTCCAGTCGGATCCCCTCCCGTTCCTGGTAGCGATGAATGTATTCGCGTTTTTGTTCGAGGGTCTGGCACCAACTGGGCCACCCCGCGGATTCTTGTTTGAGTTTGAGCCAGGTATTGACGTACTCAGCGAAAAGACCTGTTTGGCGTTGCTCAGGGGGAAAATGCCAGACTTCATGGATTTTGATCAGGGTGTACCCCTTTTCCACCGCTTTGACCAATTCGGGCGTGCACCAGGTCCCACGTAGTGTACGATCTGCATCCGAATGAGGGCAATACTGGGTTCGGGTCAACATGGGTTGGGCTTGCTCTGTCTGGACACAGGCACGGCAGAGAGGAAACGTGAGCTTTTGGCCACAGCGTACAGGCAAGACGGGGTGGAATAGACCAGCCGGGGGTAGAATATCCACCGTCGCCACACCAAAATAGGACGCCAGGGACTGGTCAGTGGGTTGGGTGATGATCTTGGGATGACCGATTGGGTAGGGACAGTTCTTATTCACCCATGGGTACAGGGAAGTCACATCCACATAGCGTATCTCTTCATTCTCCCCAGCCACGGCATGCAACGCCACGGCGCCGGTGCGTCCCCCAAAAAAGGCGTCACGGGGTTCCAAGGGTGCGACCAGATCGAATGACGTCAGGAAACGTTGGACGGCTTCATCGGTATCCACCAGTTTGTCCCATTCACACTCCCACATTTCAATCACCGTATAGCCGGCTCGGAGCAGGGCCATGCGTTTAGAGAGCGTGGCTTGATAGAGTTCCTCCACGGTTCGATCTGGTGTGGCATAATGTTTGGCGTTCCTCATGGGATAACAAGTGGGACAACCGTGATACAGACACCCATGAAATTCATAGACGGTGCGGGTCAGAAAATCATAGCCATCGACAAAATAACTGTTCACGAGGGTCCGGACAAACTGCTCGCCCCCATTCCGGACATGTCGAATACCATCGGCACTGGCTCCCTCTTTAGGAAGAAGGTGTTCTTGGTAATACAGCCATTGTAGGGCCTTGAGGGATTGATTGACTTGGGCGCCTCGCCAGCCCCTGAGCGGTTCGACAGCGATGGTGTCGGGGGTCAAATGGTGCTTGCGCCAATAGAGATTGCAGGCACTGGCGATGGTGATGCATTTGGCCATGGGATTGAAACCAGCCTGCTGTTCAAATTCTTGCTGAAAGGCTTCACACCCCGCTTTCAACAGCGCCACATCCGATTTGCAGTACTCGATCATGTCTTGCCGGAAATCAAAACGCACGTTACGACGGACTTGCTCCGCATGCCAACGCATCAGTTCGTCTTTCTTTTTGGCCATCATACCCTCGGGATCGTAAAATTCCAAATCAGGGATGCGGCCCACATACTGTTGATGATCCGGGGTATTAAACAAATGCGGAAAGAAGCCCTTCTTTAATTCGGTCAAATTGAAGGTGCTGGGAAACGAGGCCAATGGCATGGGCAGGAAACACAACGAGTCAATGAATTTGAGGGGTCCACTCCTGAAGGACAACACTTTAGCGCCCACGGTCAATTGATCCACCACCTCGCGTTGTTGCTGGTACAGTTCATGCAAAATAAACATACCATCAAAGCCTTTCAAATTGTGAAACACCACAAGAATCTCCCGTTCACTCTCGCTGTCTGGAATGTCCGTGAGATCATCCAAATCATGCAAAAATTGTTGGGCACAGTCTTCTCCGTCCAACACATGAATGGTCGTTTCTTCACTGGACGAATAACATAACAAATTGGCCACAAACACACCTTCCGCATTCTGCATGGCTTCAAAATCGGCGTAAACAAACAGGGGAGAGGGTGGCGCCACCATGCTACCTCCCCCCTCCTCTGTGGGTTCTTCTTCTTCCTCATTCTCGACCACGGGTTGAATGTAACACTTATGGTATTGAATAGACACCCATTCGTGACACACAGGACATTTAGCGTACCCGCACTGGTGACGTTGGTTAGGGAGAACATTGTACTGGGCCTGGCACTTGAGACAGGTTTTGATGGATTGACATTGCCGGCTTTCCACATGATGACGTTTGCATTGCTCACCGTAAAATTTGCGATGACAGAAGGGGCAATAGTCCGTAGGGCGGGTACCACGCACATACTCTGGACAGTCAAATCGACCACACGCTTTGCAGCGTCTTCCTTGACATCTGTGATGAGTCCGATCGTTGGTGTTGAACCCCCGTTCACAGTCCAGGCAATAATACGACCGGTTGACAAACGCCGGAAAGGACGTGCAACCATCAAAATGATCATCGGATTTCAATAAACGAATCGGATGAGGCGCGTCAGGGCCTTTGAAGATGAGAAAAAACGGTTTCATCCGGGTCATCACCAAGAGTTGATATTGAGACCCCAAGGCTTGCTGAAATTGACGCAGTTCGGGTAAACCACAGGGACCCTCAGCCACCCCTGCTTGCTGATGGAGGGCCTGGGCTTGACGTGACTGCACAGGACGTCCCCGTTTGAGATTGTCCCAGTCGCGAAACCCGTCCACGCCTTGATCTTTATGGCAGTGGGCACGCATGGTGACAATCGCGCGAGCACAGCATAGGGCATCTCTGTTTCGAATGGTGATAATACATTTTTTTTTCTTATTTTCTCGATCCAGGCATTGTCGACCAGGATTGCGTTCTTTATGTCGACCAGACCCTGGACCAGGCATGGAGACAAACACCACATCGACTTGGAATCCGTGGTCGGGGTTGAAGGCTTCATTGCTGTTCAACTTGCCGGCCAAGGTCGCTAACATTTCATCCAAACGGGCAGTGCGTTGTAAAAACTCCCCCACGGTAAAATTGGCGGTTTGGTAAGCATGGGTGAATCCATGCGCTGTAATAGCAAAATTCACAAAATGATGGGCAGGTCGCTGCTCACGGCCCAGTTCTGTTTCAATGGCTTGATGGAGTGCTTCGGTCAACGCCAACCCAATATTGTCCCCAGGCACAGGATCCCGCAATTGCCGTAATTGCGCATTGAATTGCGCCCGTTCCACCACATCACGCCAGCGGCGTCGTCGACCGATGGGTTGCATAGTGAATTGAAAGAGAGGGCCACGGGCAGCAGCCCCTCCCAACTGTTCCCACCGATCATAGGCGCGGTCCAATAGAGCATCCCCTTCGTCATCGTCACTGAATGGATACGCCTCCGCCATGACAGCGGCAACAATTTGAATTTTCCCGCGCTGGCTGTTGACTTTTATAGACCGTCTCACGTGATCTCGCCTGCGCTGGGATTGGTGGACCCAGCTCAGGTGAGAGTCAGGTGAGGGGGTTTGATGGACAGGAAGAAGATTGAGGGGGGTCCCCCCCATGGGTACAGACTCCTTCCATCGCCTCTGGGCCTGGACCGAGATCGATGATTGGCGGAGAATCCCTTAGATAAAGTCTGTCCATCAGAACAGACGTCAGTTGCGTTCGAGAAATGCCTAACAAAAATCCGGAAGAGAAGAAACGATTGAAGCACGAGTGGTATGTGAGAAACAGAGAGCGATTGTTACAGCAGAAACGGGAAAAGCGGGCGGCCCAGAAAAAGGTGAAACCCCCTAAACCGCCTAAACCCGCGCCGACCCCCGAACAGGAAGCGCGAGCCCGTGAACTCAACCGACTGGCCTGTCTGCGCTACCGCACCAAAAACGCGGCCTATGTACGCTTGCTGAACAGGGACTACTACCACAAACACCGCGAGCAGATTGTGCAACAGCAACGGGACCGTCGTGCCAGGGATCGACAAATCAAAGAGAGTCCCTTTCGAAAATTACGAGCGTTGGCGGACGTGTGTTCTTCCCGTTTACTGGAATTAAATTATGGATACGCCAGTATCGAGCCGAAAAAAGCGGGACCCCGAGGCCAACAAACGGTCCCAAAAACTGTATCGGAAACGTCAGTATGCATCCGTGAACGGGATCGAGAAAGTAAAGGCCCTCCATCGTCGACGCTACCACCAGCACATGGCAAACTTGAAAGCCAAAGGGGAGTACGAGGCCTTTAAAGCCAAAAAACTAGAATATGGGATGAAACGCTATTATGCCATGTCGGAGGAAAAGCGGAGTGAAGTAAAACGCCGGAACGCCCAAGCCCAGAAAAACTGGATGGCCAAAATGAAGGAGGAAGGAACCTTCGAAGCCTACAAAGAACGCGTGAATGAGCGGCGGCGACAACTCCGGGCCGAAAAACAACAAGCCTTGGGGGAAGAGGGGTGGAGAGCGTTACAGAAAGAAAAATATCGGAAGCGGATGGAGACTACACAAAACCAACGCTTGGCCGAACATTTGGAACGTCCCTTTCCCCTCCCGTGGTGGCCGTTAGACTGGTCCGACTCCGAGCCTGACGAGGACCCTGTGCAATCATCCCGTTCCAATGCCTTACAACAGTTACAACAATACTTGTAAGAACAAATGTGAGTTTTATTAAACCATGTGATTTAAATCAATCCATCGTGTGATAACTGTGTTCCACTTAATTACATGCCCAATCTCAGTTTGGTTTTCATAATGCGTCTCACAATCCGCTCCGTCAGGGTTTTACTACCAGGGAGTTGATCAATCTTGGCAATCATCTTGCGATCTGCCACCCATTTATCTTTCAACGTCTTGGCTTTATCATAGTCCATGTCATGCACTTTCGCAATCCTATCTAACCGGTTGATGCCGGGATCCCCACGGGCCAACCGTTTTTCAAATGAGTGCCAGGGCCCATATACTGATAACCGGGCCAATGAAATTCAATGCCCGTCTTGTTGAGGAGGTTTTGCACATCAAATAATTTGCCCCCACGTTGCGATCGTCGTGGGCGTCGCCTCGATCGGGCACGGGAGGTAGCTGTCCCACGACGTCTCCGTCCCATCACGGGGTTTTCCACGATTTCCAATCCAAGGCTTTCTTGGCGAACCCAGCAGCTTTCTTTTTGGCGATACTGGCGGCTTTCTTTTTGGCAGAGTCCGTCGTGCGTTTGCGAATATCACGCGTGACTGATTTCGTGATCGAATCCGCCCGTTCTTTAGGGGTTTGCCAGGGTGCTGTACCGTGCGTGTCTGAAAAAGGCAACTCGTGCGCCAACTCCGCGCTGCTCACTTGGGGTGTAAACTTGAGTTTCTTTTTAGCACTCGGGGTGATGTTCGGTTTAGGCGGGACAGGTGGTTTTCTGGGCCCAGCTGGCGTGGAGCCTTGTTTTATACCTTTGGTGGCTTTGACCAATTGCGTGAACCACGCTTGCATCGGCCCCGCTTCAAAATCATCATCCTCACCAGGCGTGGCAGCCCCTGCAGCACTCACACCTCCCGCGGGCGCTCCAAAGGGTTGACGCACTTTTTTGGTCCAATGGCGTAACTGACGGCTCACGGCTTTGAGTTGCGGTCGTTTCCAGGCATCTGGGACCTCACTGGTCAGGAGCACATGTTGTCTGGCCGCCAAATCCGCGGCTTTACTCAAGCGAGTGTCTTCCACCAATTCTTGTTTGTACTTTTCTTTTAATTGTAAAAAAGCCGTGGCGTTGTCCACCGTGGTGCTCACCATCTCGGGTTCCATGGTGCAACTGAGGTGTCTCCTTTAGCGCATGCAACGTTTATAACATCGGTAGAGTTCCGGCCAGAGAGCGCCGCCGGTTTGAGCCATCATGATAGCGCGCCGTCGTTTCACTGAATGCGCGGGTTTGGCCATCGCGCGTAAACTTTGGGCATGCGGTTTCAGCAGCGTGATAGTCTGTCGAGAACGGGGCACCGTGCCACGGAGCGTGTTCATCACTAATTCACTGATGGCATTGATCTGATCCGCATTGGCCATCCGTAACAATTCTTGTCGTTTATGTTGATTGGCTTCTTGTAAGACACTTTTCAAGAACGGGGCTTGACGTTCCATGCGCCACGCCATGCTGAAGGTTCAGGAATTGCCACGACCCCGCTCTATTTATGGTAAATTGGGCCCCACATGAACGACACAGTTCCCCATGATAATGCCGTTGCATATGACGTCGACATCGTTGACACAATACGGCCTCCATCTCCTCCGTCCACTCTAACGTCAACGTGATGGCCTTGCGAGGGGGTCTAGTCCGGTCGACGAAGACGGATCCTGGGTTTGTATTTTCGGAGCCACAAAGGCGAGAGAGCCATTGCCAACAACGGTAGCCTACCTCCGCGTTGCAAACCACGTCGACGGCGTCGTTTTCGGGGGACATAACGGTGTCGGCGTCCATTGGGTCCACGGACCATCCTCCAATAATGTCTGGGTCCCTACCCAACGTGTCTTTTATAGCTTTCTCAGTGTTTTAAACCCGCCCCACCCCGTTCGACCTAACATCCGCTGAACCCGTCGTTGAAGAAAGGCCTGTTGCTTGGCACTGATCTTGCCCACTTTTTTCTTTTTCTTTTTTTTCAAAGCGATGGCTGCCCCGACGGCAATAGGGAGGAGGAGAGGGAGAATACCCCCTCGTTGCTGTCGGCGTCGTCTACCACAAGGCATGATAAATCCCTAGTCTGTCCATCGCCTCTTGTCTTTTATACTTTTTTCACATAATGGAACAATTAAACGATTCCCCCGCATAGCGTTTCCGTTTGCCAGATTCCACTTCTCGTCGGCGTTTTTCGGCAATTTTGATGGCTCGCTTGGTTTGATGATCCCCAATGGCTTTGGTGATCCCATAGCCGGCTTTAAGAATTCCGAGAGGCAGGCCGGGCCCGACACCCCCTACTTGACCCCTTCGTCGTTTGGCGGGGGATCGACGTCGGGTCGTGGTGCGTTTGCGTTTGCGTCGAGGGGCCATCCCACTTCGACATCGACCACACATGGTTTTGGGACGGTGGAAGGAAGGACCCTGGTTTTATATCTTTTTTTTTGTTCATGAGCGTCGTCCCCGTCCACGGGCTCGGCCACGGCCACGGCGGGGTGGTACAGGGGGTGGACTTGGACTGGACGTTCGCGTGGACGTGCGACGTACCGATGGTCGCCCTCCCTCTTCATACACGGTGGTCACGGTATTGGTATGCGTGATATTGCGAATGCGTCTCCCTCGCGCCCGTTCTTGCACATCTTCGTTCAGCAAATCCAACCGTCGCCTTAAGCCTCGTCCTCGATCGTCATCATCATCTTCATCTTCATCCTCCGACGGTGGGGAAGAATCGGGGGACGGTGGAGAGGGCACGCGGGGACGTCGTCGCGGTTGTTTGGCGGCCACCGTAGGTCGGCCCGTCGGGGTCGTCACCGTGGAAGTGGTGGTCCTAGTGCCGGCTCCAGCGCTACGTCGGGTAGTGGAGGGGCGGGAGGGAGCCGTGGTGGTCGTGGCGGTGGTGACAGGGCGTGGTCTGGGCCGTCTAGAGCTGGTGGTGGTGGCTGTGGGACGTGTGCGGGTGGACGTGGTGGGACGGGTTGGGGTGGCTGTCGTGGTAGGAGCGGTGGTGATCGTGGGTGGTGGTGGCGGTGGCGGTGCCGTGGTGGTGGTGGCCGGGGCAGTGCCTGTGCCTGCCACGGGGGGTAACGTAAAGGCATTCAGGGCATCGTCCACATTGACCGGGTAGGTCAAATTAAAATCTTCAATCTCTTGATCCAATTGGGCTCGATCCACGGGTTGGGTCAATTCTGCCACCATGTCTGTCATGGTACTAAGGTCCCGAAGTACCGAGGGCGAGGTCGGGGACCCCATCCCGGCAGGCGAGAGGGTCGGGGTGTCCATACGCTCCGATAAGTCACGTTGTTGTCCGCCTTCTCTTTGCCGACGGACCCGGGCGAGTTCTCGTTGCAGCTCGTTTTCGAACGGCAGGGACATCCACGGGCAGGGTATGGACTTGTGCCTTGCCTTCTCGGCGCGTTAAATGACTCCACAGGCGGTACCGATCATCCGAGGCCGGGTGCACATCCAACATCAAATAGCCAAAGGGACGGGACGTGATGCGTTTAAATAGGCGCAAGACTTGACGCCATCGGTCGGGAAAGGCTTGCAGTAAAATGGTGCGTATGCCCGTTTGATCCCGAGGGTTCTTGAAGGCCACAATGTAATGCGCGTTGCGATTAATGGTCTTGGCAAATTTACCCGGTGGGAATAAATCTTGCGTCAAATACAAGACGGTGATATTGCGATGATGGGAATCTTTGGTGAACAAATCCAACACGCGTTTGTCCTGTCCCCCTTCTTCCATCAAATCGTCCAAGACGAGCACGCCACCGCGCGTCCGGCCAAACCATTGGGCTAAATGACGGGGGTCCGGTAACCCGCGATGAAACTGAATTCCCTCTTTCTTTTGCATACGCTCAAACCGGGGTTGCCATCGGTCGTACGCGTAGACGATCTTCTTGGGTGGGACTTGAAACACGTTCAGGTCCCGTAACCATTGTTCCACTAACTCGCTCTTGCCACTGCCCGACGGGCCCGCGATAATCACACTACTGGGCTGTCGAATCATCCTTCCCACGGTCGAGGATGACGTCGATAATGACCCGTGGCCCCTTTCGCGCCCATACGTTTATACCGTTTGTCACGTCCCAATTGATCCCCGATTTTATACGCTTTGGCCAACACGCTCATGATCCCTCGCCCGTTTTGACGGAAACGGGGTCGTCGTTGGGTGGAAGCGCGCTGCTGCCGTCGTCGTCTGCGGCTGGGCATGCCGTCCAATACTCGCGGTAGAGGCGTGGCGATTCGAACTGAATCAAGTGTTCCATCGTCTCTCTTAAATGCGTTTCTTGCATGGTGTCCATGTACTGTTTGAGAGCGACCCAGTCCTGGTCTTGCGCCAGTTGGCGGGCTATGAGCCAATGATACCCATCCCAGGCATCCACCCCTCGGACGGTGTTCACCCGTTCAATGGGGTGGGACCACCAATACAAGGTTTCTTCTAACATGAAAGCGTCAATCACCCGCTGGACATCCCCTCGCGTAATCATGATGAGAGTTCAAATGACCCCTCGAACACAGCACATCTCGTTTTATGGTGTTTTTTTTTATTGTCAACACTCACAAGGATTACAAAGCATAAAGGCCTGGCGGCTCACATTCTTTTGCCCTCCCTCGTCTGGGCGGGCATCGACTTCATCTTGGACTTCTTGTTTAATCACCCGTTTCAACCGCTCAGCCACTTTCTGATCATTCAACACTAAATTGTCGCAACTCCATTGCCCCAAAAAGTCTTGATAGGACTGGCCTTGGGAACGGGCTTTCAAGAAAAATAACGCATAATGGCCACAGGTCTGACTATCCAGGGCTTGCAACGTCTGGTCACTGCGGATCAGGTGCTTCCATTGACTCCACCATTGGTGCAGGTCCGGGTGGGTGTACACGTGCAAGGGCAGTCCATAACTGTCAAAGATCTCGCACTTGTTCTGTTCCGTCCACAGACCCAACCAATGTTGTCCCGGTTCTCCCGCTGGATCCGTGTTGACAATGTAGGCTTGACGGACACTCTTGGGGGGTGAACGGGGTAACTGGTCGGCGGGGTACACCCCGTGAAACACGCGTCGCAACGTGGGATCTTCTAGGGCCAACGTCCGCAGCACCCTATCACTGAGCGCCACAAACTCCATGCCCGGTGTCTTCTGTCTTCTGAATGCATCTCAGCCGTTGATGTTGTATTTTATACCTCCCATATGATTGATCTCATACATGTTTTCATACTCGCTCCAGACCAACACGGTGATGTTGTGATTGACAGCCGCTGCAAAATCAATGATCAGTCGCGTATTGCCCGATTGACGGGGGTTGCGATACTGAGGATCATCGGCTTTTCCACTGGGCACATTATTGAACAAGAACAACGTGCAGTTCTTGCCTTGTCCCCAATCTCCAGGCAGTAGCATGGGGATCTTGTCTTCATTGTAGGCACCCATGGCTTGTAGAAATCGATCGTAGCCCAGCAGATCTTCATAGGCTTGGTCTCCTGTCAATTGCAGGGTTCTGTAAGGGTACTCTTCTCCATTCAAAGTCTGTCGTATCTGGGTGACCCCAAACTTTTCAAAGGCAAAAGGGTAGCGTTGTAGGTCTCCATTGAAGGTATTGGAATGCAATAATCCGACCATCACTCGGTCAGGAAATCGACCCACAAACACATTGTCTTGTTCCCACTGGGTGGTGCGTCCATCGAAGGAAAAGGTACGGATTTCGCTCCGCACCACGGGGTAGCGGGCAATCTGTTTGCCCAGCTGTCTTTCTTTCTGCAGTCTCACATAGACACTGGCATTCAAGGTCACTTTTCTCATCAACAAGGTGACTTTGATGTCTTCTGGGTGAATGGCTGGAAATTTCTTGGCCACCAAAGTGCCTTTGTTGGGGGTACCCATCATGTAGACAGTGTTGGGGTTGAGGAAGAGTTCAAAGTCCATCTGGATATTGGGGACCAACAATTTGCCTGTTCGGAGGGGTGGCAAATGAGGGCGGATGAGGAAGGTGTGCCAATTTTCGCTCAACAATCGGCTCGTCAAGGCACGCAATTCTGTATTGCCACTCCATCCAGCGTTCGTGGGGATATCCGAATTGGCTCCTGTGGCTCCCATGATATTCACCACATTGACGGCATTGACCCATCCTTGGGGGGCTAACTTGGTGGCTCCTTCTTCTCGGTTGTAGTTCAGGAGGGTTTCCAGGTAGGCTCTGTAATGGTAGGTGTTGCTCTGTTCCGTCATGAGGACTCCATTCATGCTCAGGGTGATATCTCGAAAGATGGAGTGTCCAAAATTGTTGACGCAGTACGTGCTCTTGGAATTGTTGGCATCTGACGCGGCGGTCAAATCAGCGCTCAACCCATTATACCCAGCGGCTGGATCGGTCAGACGGACTTTGACTTTGAATCGAATGGAATTGGTATCGTAATAATCGTCGGAGCCCGGGATGGAGAACGTGATAGGCTGGATCCCCGTCAAGGCGGGTTGAAATTCCACCTCCCGAGAGGCTTCGTACCGATAATCCACATCGGGCACGTCAAACAGTTGGAGCGACATGATGCGGTCTGTCCCTGGGGTTCAACGTTCCCCCCTTTTTATACCCTTTCGCCTACGTTGCCTCCGGGCTTTGGCTTGATTGGCCCATAACACTTTTCTGAGATCCCCCCCTTTCATCTGGCGCGCATATCGAACCATCCTCTTCTCCATGGCGAGGGGGTCCAACAGACGGGAGGAGGTATGCATCAAGGGATAGCGCGCCGTCGTCGACTTGCCAAAGATCGTGCCCCCGACTTGGTACGGCGAGATGAACCGTCCACGGGCCCGTTGCCGTCGAATGCGATTTTGCGTTTTGAGAAAACCACCCACGCGTACCATCTTGTTTTCAACGTCCAAAGATGTCCCGTATACGTTGAGTCGCTCTTTTATAGGTTTTTTTGGCTTGGTGTTTGCCGCCCGCCCAGGCCATGGCGGGGGCTTTCCGTTTCAAGCCGCGGGTGAGTTGCCCACGTCGATCCGCCCACGTCTCTGCGGCACTCTTGCCTCGTTGAATATCTCGCAATCCTGCTTGCGCTTGCTGTAGGACCATGGGTCCTGCTAGTTTGATCAAGTCTTCGGCCAACCCCCGGCCCTCTTGCGAGGTGACCACGGGCGTGTGGTACCGCGTTAAACTGCCTCCGCGCATGGGGTCGGTTCACGTCGAAGGTGCTTCTGGGTCCCTCGCGTGGCGTGAGTGGCTTTTTATAGCTGTTTGAGACCGATGGTCACCAAGGTTTTGCCCGGGGGTAAGATGGCCAGGGGTCCACTCGTGCTGGCAATCTCCACTTCCAAAATATCCAATTGTTGTTCTCGTACTTTGATCCATTGATGGTGCAGGGGTTCCGCCGTGCTTTCCCCATCGCCGGTTCTCAACAATTGCACTTCCCACAACAGGGGAAACTTGCCACTGCCCACCACGGTGGATTCTACGAGATCCGAATAGACCATGACGGTGCGTTTACGGGTCCCCACAATCTTTTCAAAGGAGGCATCGAGATTGTTCAACCTCCATTCCACCATCAAGGACAATTGCACAAACTTCACACCAGAATGGGTCACCACATGGAAGGGATCATGATTGGTAACAGAACCTGTGTTACCGAACACTAAGATGGGATTGATGCCCATGTACTGCTCGCCTTCCCAGTCGTAGGGCGTGCGATTTTGGGACCCAGTGGGTTGGGTTCTCGAACCGTAGGAGGCTGTCGGCAGCGTGTATTGCAGATTGGGCCCTATTTCATACACGGTCGTGTTGTTTCGACCGGTCTTTTCCACCACCAACCCAAATTTGAGCGCAATGGCCAGGTTGATGAACAGATCTGTGATGGCGCTCTTGTTCACTTTCAATAAATCCTCGGCGGACAAAGCCTGAATCACCAAGGCACCTTTTTTCCAGGACAGTCGGGGTATCGCGTTTTTTTTGGCACTGACAATCGGTTTTTCGTCGGGTTCAAGGACCAAACGCTGTATTTGTTCTTTCATCACATTGTGCATGATTTTGTTGTTCACTTCTTGCATCACGCGTTGCCAAAACATACTCCCCGTCGCCACGATTTGATTGGCATTCATGATCTCTTCCAATTCCACTTCGCAGTCCACGGTTTTGGTTTCCACCCGTCGATAGGAGTTTTGCACAAACTTGCGGATCACATACGTCATTTTAAATTTGAGCACTTTGGTATGAGGATCCGCGGCGATGACGGCATTGCTCTGCCCTTGATCCGGGACCGTCAGGGACATCAAGGAGGCATGCCACCCCGCGCCCGGTAACACCAGCCGTTCGGGCAATCGCACCTTGAAACTGTTGTTGGCATTGTTGGGAAACTCGTTGGTGGGATCACTGACCAGCGTCAGGCGTTTAATCTCGTTCATCCTGAAGAGTGGTCTCCTTCCAATGGGTCAGGGTCCCTTTTATAGCCATTGGGCCACTTTTTGTTTGCTGCGAGGGACGCGTCCTACCACGGAATTGAAGGTCGATTGTTTGGGATGAAAACACACTTGCTGGGCAATGTTGGGAAAGGCCCGGGCCAATTCCATCAGGGTCATGCACGTCTTGGGTTTGGGGGGTTTCTTCTTGCGCATCGGGGGATGACGCCCCGCGCGTCGGCGTTGTTGTGTTTTCTTGGTGGGGGACCGTAACGCCCCTCGTTTCTTGGCATACGCTTCGGCTCGATGGTAGGCATTGGCGTACGCCCATTGCTGCTTGGTCGGACTGGCCAATTTTTCCCACCACGGTTGGGTTTGCCGTTGTTCGGCCGCTTTCTTTTGAATGAATTTCAATACGTCGGCGTCGCTGGTGGGAGAGGGAGTGTAACTGGCGCGCGGTCGACTGGAATCCGCTTGCACTTCATCGAGAAACCGCACCCGCTTTTTTCTTTTTCGAGGCGTGATTTTGACGCGGACCATGGTGCGCGGGAATCCAACTATCGTACTTGGCCGGCCACCCTTTCCACCGGACCAACACCCGGCGTCCTTGACGTTTCAAGACTTTTTCGACCCGAAATAACGAGTCGTCCGACACTTGTACTTTTTGAACATCGGGTTCGTAAAACGTGCCTTTTATAGGCGTACCGTCCCATTCACTGAGTCGATATGTGACGATCGGATGACGACGAACGTGCGTGACCACAAACACTTCTTCCGTCCACCCGGGCAAATACCCTTTTTTGAAGGGACGATGTTTCTTGTTGAGACGCACTCGATCCCCGACACGACATTTAGGCGGTGGTGGGGTCGGTTGCTCTAATCGCGCGCCGTAGAGTCGGTCCCATACGTCCGGGACTGTTTTGGGGGTGACTTGATGCGGGGCCAGCCCAATACTGCGATGCTGAGTGTGATTGTAGGTATGAATCAAGGGTTGTAACACGTCCACGTACCGTAACGTATTGTGCGCGGTGAAATACCGGTACATGCGTTGTTTCAACGTACGATGCCATCGTTCCACCACGGAGGCCTTGCTATCCCCATACGTGTAAAAATGATGCCACCCCTGTTGCTTGAACCAGGCTTGCACTTTTTTATTTAAAAATTCTTTGCCTTGATCCGTCTGCACGCGGAGCGGTCGTCGCGGTGAGGCTTGGCGACGAATCTTGTCTAACCCTCGGAGCATCTCCGTGCTGCTTTTGGATTTGATGGGGACGGCCCAGGCATACTTGGACAGGACGTCGATCACGGTCAACAAATAGTTGTTCCCCTGATTCCATCGACGGAGTTTTTGCATGTCGACCAAATCCATTTGCCATTGTTCGTCTCGGTCAAAGACCAACGTGGGTGCTGTAGGAAACCGTGTCCGTCGGGGTTTGTGGAGGGTATAACTCAACACCGATTGGAGAATCTTTTGGGCTTGCGGGGTTTTTAATTTATGGGCTTGGGCAAAGGGTCGGACCCCACCCAAAGCCCCGGGTTGCTGGGGATCTTCGTAAGCGCGTGGCCACGACATCAAGACACTGACACACATTCGTAGCCAATCTCGGTCTTTAATAGTTTTTTTCACACCCCTACATGATTTTTTTTCAAAACAAACACGAGCTACCAAAGTTCTTATGCAAATGGCGCCTGCTCTCATAGGCTCGCTCCTGGGATTGGATGGCTTCCTTAAACTGATTGGCCCACGGCCTATGCCTCTCCACAAAGTCCATCTCATGACCTTTTCCTTTCAAAAGGGGGACGGCAGGCATGCCCCATGGTCTTACGGACGCCTTCTCATAGTCATGGACCTCAGGGGGTGTGTCTTTCACCCATCGTCTCAGAGTGGGTTGCGCTTGCTCTCGGGGGGACCACAGGGGGCCATGGAGCCATTGAAAGTAGCCACAGGGATCTTGACCTGGGAGAAAACTGCCACAACTGAAAAACACTTTCTGGTAATTCTTGCTGGTCCGACTCAATTTCATCCTAGGGACCAACCCACATTTGCACTTGAGCTCCCCTCGTTGCAATCGGGCCCGGACTTGAGGGTGCGTGTCTTCTTTCAATTTCTCCATCATCATTTCCCGACTATCTTCAAACAAATACACGGGACAACCTGCTAGGGGGCACTTGAACCTCAACTGGCCAAAATGGGTCTCGGGGTTAACGCATTGGATGATTCGATGAGGATGAAAGGGGCACGTTTCATACAAGAGCTCGTTCAACTGGGTCTCCATCTGATCGAGGTCCTGGTCTTCTTGGGCAGGCTCCGCCTGAACCATCCCTTCCTCTAGACACTCTTCCGCATAATCTTTCAGGGTGCCCTCCATCAAGTCGTTCACGGAGGAGACGGGTGAGACGATGGGGGAAGGGGTGGGTGGTGGGTCTGCTCGGGGTAGGGCGTTCAGGGCCAACACGAGTTCACTGGTAGGGGTCGGTTCTACTTTCTTCACTACAGCCTGTGCTTGATAGGCCTCTGCTTCCGCTCGGGGCAACCCGATCAACGTCATCTCGTGTTCACGGGTGGCTTCCATGTCTAGGGCTTCTTTTTCCCCCTTGGGTTTCTTACTACTACTCACTCGGCGTCGTTTGCGTCCTGTGGGCACCGCGGCCGGTTGAGTGGCTTGACGTTCCATGTCTGGGCGGAATGATTGGGGTGCACGTCTGGCCTGCCTTTTATAGCCCATGTCTCTGCATCTCGTGATCCTCATACGATCTTGTTTCCACCAATCCTGACTCTACTTGGGATCTCGTGAGGGTGGCGTGATCGGTGGGTTTACCAATCAGAGCCCACGCTTTCTGTTATAAAATCCGGGGTGGTTCGACGATCGTTTTCAGTCGTCGCGGTCCTCTCTTCTTGACGGTAAGCGACCATGGCGTTGAACCAAGTGGGTCTTTTGGCGTACAGTCAGGGGTTTGCCCTTTCCCGAGACGAGTATATTATTCGAGAACTGGCTTTGTGTGACTGGACAGGGCATCATCATGTGTTGTTCAAATACCTGTTACCGAAAGGCGTGTCCTACGATCAATTATCCGAGAAGGCTAAGACGCGTGTCGATCGTCAGACCCGGACAGTGCATGGGTTGCCTTTTAAACCGTCCACGGCGTATAACCGCCAAGAGTTTCATCCCTACCATCAGATCCAGGACGATCTCACCCGTTGGTGTCAACGGTACCTTACCCCCCAACGGAATCGAGTCGGAGTGTTCACCCTCAATGGTCTGTATCGACTGTTCCAAGAGAGGTCGACCCCCCTCGTGGTCTTGGAAGGGCAGGGGTGTCCGGACTTGGCCAATCTTCCCATTGCCACCGCTAATGTGATGGCCGCCAACGATCAGGGCCGTAATTGGTGCATGGATCATACCGATGGAGCCCGTGAGAGTGGGGTCTGGCACGATCATTGCGCGCATGTCCGGGCTTGTCAAATGAGTGGATGGTTACGTCGCCAAACCCATGTCTTGCCCACCCTGTACCAAGTCAATGCCCAACGCGTCTTGTGGCAAAAACGATGCGATCGATTATTGGATGTGATCTTATGTAACTCTTGTAAGGATGACAAAGACAAGGCGTTCGCTCAAGGACAAGGCCTGGATTGGATTCCCGATACTTGCTCCAACTGTCGCCATGCCCGTCGTATTTTCGAACAAACGGTCACGTGTCGGGAATGGCAAACCCCTTTGCTGTACGCGGACGATGAACCGCATACCCTATGGACGTGGACACCCTTATATCACCCTAATCACTGTTAATTTTTTTCGATAGACCATGCCGCTGACTATTTACACAGGCGGTGCAAAAGGCGTGGACACGCATGTGGAACGATTATGTCAGTTGTATGGGCATACGTGTGTGGTCCTCATCCCACCCTGTCACCCTCGAGCCAAGTCCCTCACGCCCTTGACGCAGTCCGAGTTGGACGCCGCTACCCCTACCGTCACCCAGGCCGCGTTTCGATTGGGTCGACAAGTGCATCATCCCATCAGCCTCCAGTATATCGAACGCAATTATTACGTGATCCAGCCAGCGTCTTTAGTCTTGGCCGTGGGCTATTTTGACGCGTTGCGCAAGCATCTCTTGGGTGGGACAGGCTGGAGTGTGGTCATGGCCCAGCTTTTAGGCAAACCCCTCTATGTCTTTGATGTGGATCGGGAAGAATGGTTATGGTGGAATCCCACCCTAGGTCACTATCAACCATGTGAAGGCATGACCGAGGACTACATTGCCCTACCCACCCTCCAAGACAAGACCGCCCTTGTAGGCACGCGGGAAGAAGACCCAGCGATCTATCCCACCCTGGAAGCTTTATTTAAAAACAAATAAAAAGAAACTGATATAGAACACATCATTTGTTTTTTAATGGATATCGATGACCACAAAATTCATCGCTGACATCACATTCATAATCAAGTCCAGTCTCCTCATGACTTTGTCCACTGTATCATATGAAGGTTTCCTTCTCCCTATCATGACGGGGCGTCTTCCAAGGGGACACTGGGGGATCTGATGTTTGTATGTGTCGATGATAAAGGCAATGCCCTCGTTCAATAGGTGGTCGAGATTGGGAGGTTGACGAGCCATTTCCACCATCATGCCAATCTGAAACCCAGAAAAAAAAAAATTCTCAAAGTCAAGGTCATGAGAAGACAAAGAGTTAAAACACATTTTTACTCACCGATAACCGGTGATCCATGAGGCGGTGGCAGTGGTGGCAGCCATTTTTTCTGGGGGCATGCAACCGCACCACCACTTGATTCCACCAACGGCCCTCGCCTAGATGTTGTGGGAAGCCTGTGATGTCGCATTTGGGTAGACCCTTGAATTCGCGCACCACCTTCTTTCGCCGGTCCATCGTGTAGAAACACTCCACCCAAAACATGATCTTCACTTGAACCTCTAAAGGCAACACGCGGCCAAACGGTTTGTTCTTGGGATCGACCAACCCTCGGCAGTCCATTTTGACAGCGCAAAACTTAGGCAACTGACCTCTCACCGTGGTGGTCCCCTTGTTTATCCTCCAGTCTCCACCAATCACACACTCGCGCTAGACCCTCTGGTCCAGGGAGGATAAGGTGTACCTATGGGGGGTACCCCCTAGAGTCTCCTCTCGTTCAGACTATCCCCACGTGATGGCTCTCCACTCATCTGATTCGCTCGTGGAGTCTCTAAAGCACGTTGCGCGCCCTGTGTGGGTTCATTCCAGTTTGTTCAGTTGTGCTGGTCAAAATGGTGAGCTCGTTGTCGTCGTTGGTGTTATATTCCATGCCGATCGCCATGTTGTTTGACGCCCTAAAGATGTTGTGGCATACGCCTCTAAGAAGCGATTGTCTGCGCGCCTTCTTTAGACGCTGCACCCACGAGGAACTGCGGGATTGGGCCAAAACGTTGCCGTGGGACCACCCTGTTGCCCGGAAACTCGACCACGAGGTCCATCGCCGCCGCATGGCTGGTAAGTGTCATGGCTTTCCTTTTTTTCGGGTGTGTGGGTCCCTTTTTTCCCTCATGTCCCTTTTTTTTTTGATTCCTAGACGTGTTCAAGGGGTTTGAGTTTCTACGCACTGTGCTGTGGCCTATCCACCTGTGCCTTTGCCCTCGACGAGCTCGACTCAATTGGGCCGCGCGGTTCTGGGTCCCAACCTGTTCGTGTTGATTTTTATTTTTTTATTAGATTCTTGGGATCATGTGGAGAATCAGCCTGTCTGTCACATTTATCAATGGGTCGCACATCCCACTCCTGGCGGGGTCTGTAACCATTGTGAGCGGATGATGGAGGGTTTGACCTTAGATGATGTGATTGCTGGTAACCGGGAGGGGTCCCTCACCGAAGATGATATTGTGGACTATGTACAGAGTGGGGACCCCAACCATCGGGACTGGGACGATTGGCCGTTGCGAATGACTTTTCGCATTAATTCGTTTCTCCGACGCCAGGGTCCTGTGGGCGAACCGGATTTGGCTGCCTTAGGGTTTTTAGAGGATTAATTTTTAGTTAATTTTTTTTTTACAGCCACGCATTGTTTGTTGCGTCATCATACGCAATGGATCCGCCCTTTGCAAGCCGGTTTTTTTCGTACCAGTATTCCCGTCTTGATTCGACTTTCCACCTCTTTGTAGGCTTTCATTATACATTAAAACAGTATGGAGGATGGATTAGACCCGTGCAATTGCGATGTCATTATAGTACGGTTCGATGTGTAATTAGTCTTCATGAAACGTTTCAGATGTGATTTCTACGATGGAGGAATGGGGGTGGATCCTTGCCGTGCAACAACGATATCATATTCATAGTGTTTATCATTTCGTGCAATTCTGTAATCATCCATAGTCTTCATGAGTTTAGCCCATTATTATTAAATTTTTAGATGTGATTATCGCGATTGAAATCTATGGGTACAGATGTTGGATACAAGACCGTCTTGATTATTTACTTATGGGCTCACAAGAGTAATCATCCATTATTCTTTTTATAGATTCGCATACCATTCTCATTACCCACCGGGTTCATGGTACTTCCGCTGCATGGTGTTTCCACGGCAGTATCGTGCAGTGGTACACTGGATCGGGGCTTGCCCTTCCAATTCCGAGACCCATTAAATTACTCTGTTGTCGTTGTTATTTGAACTTTCGTCGTGCTAGTGACTTACATGTGCCCTGTTATTGGTGTGAGATATTGCAAACCATGGGCTACCCACCCCATCCTTAAAAACATGTTTTTTATTTTTTTCAGATTCTCATTTTGTCATGCGAGCCATTTATCTCCCTTTCCTTTTTCAGCCATTGCCCAGGTGATGGACCAACATTCAAGGTCCCTCCAAAATTTGACGGGCCGATTATATTTTGTATGTAAACGGTGCTGGATTTATTTACGGCACGTGTCTGAACTCCATGAACCTTGTCGGGGCTGTGCGATGATGGAGAGCATGGATTGGGAATTTTGAACACCCGGCAGGGGGAGGTCTGCATGGTGGCGCCACCCCTGCTGGATGTTCATGATTATTTTTGTTAATTAGATTCCTTTTGGGTCTTACAAGATGTCATGATTTTCACAAGCATCATCCCTCACAAACTTTGTATCATCAATTATCAAGGACAGGCCAGCTTACTCCATTTGTTCAAACTAAAACGTTAATTTTTTTCCCAGAAACGCTTTGGATCTTTCAACATTTTAATTTTAACCAAGATTGGATGTTAATTGAATTGTTTTGTATACAATCTTTTCCGGGCGTGACACCACGAGGGCGTCACACACGTCCCACTTTGTAAACAAGTCTTTTTTGTTTTTCTAGTTATTCATTGGACAGTAAGACACCGCCTCGTGCGTGCCAATGGTCGAGTGTTTCTGATTCAGTTTGCTTCTTGGCTCTAAACAATGTCATTTAATTTTTTTTTGTAGGTATTTTTTTTCATGTCGATTTGTTTTTGATCAAACCTTGGTCATTGCTAGGATTCAATCATTATATTCCATGGCCTCATCCGCATTGTATGACTCCTTCAGCCAGGAAGCAAACACCCTATCTTTATTGTGCGTATTGATGTCAAACAATGGGCGTGACGTCATTAGGACCTCACATACGTCCCGGATGTAACTTAGGGTTTACGCGGTACGTTCATTAAAACCCATGCAGTGATGTTGTCCTCAATAGAGTGTGTTTTTATTGACTTCCGGGGAATGCGAGGGGACTGGGGCTTTGGTTTGAGCGTCCCATTCGTACCCAGGTTCTACGCGGTCTTTCAAAACTATGCCAAGTATGCGGATCCACCTCTTGGGTGGGGTCACGTGATTTTTATGCCCATATTTGGGAGCTTTGACGTCACTTTGGTCACATGGGCTGTATGCTTGATTCTGATTGGTCGAGAAAATTTTTGCTGCGCTGTGATTGGTTAGGCCTATTAGTAGCCTCTATTACTACTATATTTTTATAGGGTTTTTTGCTGCTTTTATTGGTATTTTAATCCGCTTTTAATGGAGTTTTAACCTTTTTTTAATGGTGTTTTAACCTGCTTCAGGGGCACGCAACGACGGTTTCCTCCAAAATACGATGAAAAGAGTCTTTAGGCTATCCCGGCTTCTTTTAGATATCTAGAAATGCTTCTAAGCGGCGCTACAAAATTTTTATCTGTTCGGTCATTCTAGGGGAACTGTGAAGTTAAAAGACTTTTCGAAATTACAAGGGCTTTAGGTATTATTTTTCCAAAAAGTTTAGGTGCTGATTCCTCTCTCCATCACAGTTTAGAATCCGAAAATTTTCGGTTTGCTTTTTCTAAGAAAATTAGTGTAACCTGGGTAGCAAAATATGAAAAATTAAACTTCAGAAAATCATTCGTAGGGAATTTATTAGTACGATAAGCTTCGAAAACTGCACATTCATCTGGAAATTTTTAGCCGTCCTCAAGCCGAAAAAAAATCCTAAGCAATATTTGCTTCTCCGAACAGATATTATACAGAAAATAGTCGTTGGGTGCCCCTGCTTCTTTTGATGGTTGAGCGTTTTAACCTGTTTTTAATGGTATTTTAGCCTACTTTTAATCAGGGTGTTTTAACCTGTTTTTAATGGTGTTTTAATCTGCTCTTTTAACCTGTTTTGAAAAAGAACCAGCTGAAAAAAATATTAAAAATATTAACATATCACTTTTATCTGAAGTTGTCTGAACACCCTATACGTCTTTCTTGGGAATTTTGTTTAAAACACACCACATCGCATGTATGTAGCCAGGATTCGTTTGGACTTCTACTAAGAATGAATGGAATGCACAGAACGCGATTTGATCACTCGCGATTGGGCCTTCTATCACTCGTTATCTGATCACGCGTGTTTTGACCAGCTCCACGTGAAACTTGCACAAAGCACTACGTTGGAGCAAAAGCGTTTTGACCTTCGATCGTTGTCGCCCGCACTCGGTAACCTTTGGTTATTACTAGCTGATTGTCATTCTAATACAGTAAAATATACAATGAACTTTTAATGATAAATCTCTCTCCCTTTCCTCATTCCCAGTATTAACCCTTTAAGCCCTAAGAGTGATCAGCATCAAATTTCTCCTTGTAATGCACCTATCAATGGAGGGGGGGGGGGAGTGCGGGCAAGGGGGGGGATTCGATGCCTGAGACTATCCCTCTGTCATGCTTTTGATTGTGCGAAGCGACCCAGGGGTCGGGACATTTGACATTGACCGACAGAAGCCTGGTATCAATTCAGAAGCGGTTACCAAATCCGTCCCTCGAGGCTTTCTGAAAGTCATGCTGTTGGAGAAAGGTGTGAAGTTTTCATTTGTTTTAATCGCCATAATCCGATACTTTTAACTGTCATCTAAACAGATAATGTCTATTTTGAGAAAGTTTTTATCTTCAAGTTCCCATCCTCTTTCCACCATGAAAGTCAGAGGATTTTTTACGGGTCACTGATCCGACCTGTTCCGACATGTTGAGCACATGTTATAAAGCATTTTACGTTTCATTAATATTATAATAGCACGGTCAATCTTCCTAGAGTGATTTTGTTGTTCAAAATAAGAGATGCTAGTGGAGAGAGGAAATACTTAATTACAGCGAGTAATTTAACGGAGCTTACTTTTAGTAAGGACTTACTTTTGAAATGTTCTTTTAATTCGTTTTATACAGTATTATAGTATTGTTTTTTTAGATTTTTTCCCCTGGGGTGGGGGCTTTTTTGACACTTTTGATTGACCTTTCGTTTCCCACCCTGGGGAATTTGATCAAAAAATTTTAAAATTTGTCAAATCCCCACCCTTGCCCGCATTCCCCCCCCCCCCCCCAACGGGGTTTACATTGATAGGTGCATAATATCAATGCTTTGTAAAACAGAATGGTCATGAGAATTACCGACGTAATCATACAAGATGAATTTGCTTGATATTTAATCAACTTCTCCCCACTACTTCTATAGGAAATGAATAGGGGCAACAGATGAGAGTTCAAATTTTGATCTCAGAGTTTAATGGGTTGATAGGGGATAATCACGAATAATAAGTCGAATCAAACGATAACTGATAGCTATCGTATAAAAACACTTTGAAATAGGACTGTGCAGTACGCTTAAAAACCAGTATCCTAGATAATTAAGTAAAGAAATAACAGATTTTACAGCAAAACTCGTGGAAAGTCATGCAGTGATCCGTTGAATTCAATATAAAATATACGATTTTTTTCGGTATGCTTAAAAAAAAATAAACAAGCGCCGATACTGATACGTATTACGTATTCATTTGTTTAAGGAAATTCATTTAATCCTTTGAAACACTGCATTATTAACGAGCGGTGTGCTTAGGAAGTTAATAGTTGTTTCACTCTGTGTACCTTGTTTTTCAATACGTTTGTTTCCTATTGCCGATTTGTTTGCCGTGCGTTAGCTCTGGGACATATTGTAACGAGGATGAATGCTGTGTCGTAATACATCGCGTGGCAGACCTTCGCACGCATTGCGTGCCTATTGCAACTTTAAATCAAAACAAGCGATCTCGATTACTCTATTTGGGCGACGCCCAAATAATAAGACGCGCAACGAGCGCTTAGCGACCGGGCGTGGGATTCAAAGTAAGAGCTTCGTGTATTCATAGAACTAAATTTTATGCCTTGGAGGTGGAGAAACTCCCATATCGATTCATGATCATGTCATGTATACTGAGTTTTTATTATTACATGTTTTTTTATTTTCTTCCGTGATTTGACGAGTAGAAAAGGCGTGGACAACGAGGTATTTTGTTTTATTTCTATAAAGTAGCATTTTGAATTGTTTTGATTAAGCGGTTGAGGTGACCTTTGATATTACTGATATTACACGGTTGATTCTAATAGAAGAGATTGCATCGCCGGATACCACTATTCGTTCCTTTTTGGCGAAGGTTAATTTATAGTGAATGGTTGGTTCGTCTTTCTTGCATCGAACCAATTTCCATTCAACCGATGATGGAGCTTGAAAAACTGAGTCACATATGAGATTTCAAGGGTTTGAGCTATGATCGAAGTTAGTGTCTATTTTACAGAATTGGCCAATTAAAATAAATATTAGTCCATAACCACTAGAAAAAACACAGTGACCGAAAAATAATTTTCTTAAAGAAACTTTGGGCGCTTTCCCTTCAACCAAAACGTCCACTTTGAATTTTCGGTAACTTCCAGTAGCAAACGGAACAGTATTTTTCAAAACTTCAAAAACAGAGGGACAACCTCGCGAGGTATACCCAAATTTTCGAAAATTTTTTAACGCAAAATTTCTTTCCATTCATTTTTGCTCCCGGGATTTCCAGGTAGAATTTTTGGTTGAATGGTTCCCATTTCGAAAATTCAACAGCTTTCGGAATTTCTAGAAACTTTCCCGGAAAATTTCTGTACCATTTGCCGCTGTTTCCCAATTTTTGAAAGTTTTGGCTGAATGGAAAACGCCCTTTGATTCTCTGTACGATATACTTTATAGCCGAGAAAATGAATGAACTTTTGGCTCACTTCCTGAGTCAAGGCGGTTGGTCAAATATCAGCTCTTGTAGATTAAGAAATAAAGTTCATCAGTAACACTTCTATACCTGAGTCTATATACTCTAGAGACTTGCTGTCCGAGTTATATTATGTGCTAATCTGTTTTCAAAGCCACAATCTGGCTCAAGCGAGAAATAGCGGGAGTTTGTATTGCTGGGGATTTGACTGTTTTAGCGGGGGTCGCCCGGAATATCGAGGTATCCGCAAGGGGAGAGTTGACTTTTAGTATTGCCACAAAAAATCCTGCGGACTATTTTCTTCCTCACGAAGGGTATAACTTTACATAAAAAACATCATCTATACCATAACTTGCTTCAAAAGAGGGTTTGCTTAACATTTTTTATAGGCATGCCCAGGAAGTAAAGGCAAACATGGAAAACCCGAAGAAATTTCCAAAACGAATTGGTTGTACAGTAATTGCCTTGGAATGAAAGCTTCAAAACGCGGTGATTTTAAAATAGCGCGGGATTACTTCGAGATGACATTGAATAAAGCCAGAGAGATCGGAAACAAAGACGCAGAAAGAGTTAGCCTTAGCAACCTTGGAGTCGCCTATCAGTCTCTCAGTGATTTCAAAAAAGCAATCGAGTTTTCTCAGCTGGCTCTTAGAATCGCAAAAGATACTGGAAACAAAGATCAAGAAGCAGCTATATATATCAACCTTGGCAGTGCTTATCTGTCTCTCAGTGATTTCAAAAAAGCAATGGAGTTTTATTAACTGGCTCTAAAAATCGCAAAAGATACTGGAAACAAAAATAAAGAAGGAGCTATATATAGCAACCTTGGCCTCGCATATCAGTCTCTCAGTGATTTCAAAAAAGCAATCGAGTTTCATCAGCTGGCTCTAAAAATCGCAACAGATACTGGAAACAAAGATCAAGAAGCAGCTATATATAACAACCTTGGCAGTGCCTATCATTCTCTCAGTGATTTCAAAAAAGCAATCGAGTTTTATCAGCTGGCTCTGAGAATCGCAAAAGATACAGGAAACAAAAATGAAGAAGGACCTATATGTAACAACTTTGGCCTTGCCCATCAGTATCTCAGTGATTTCAAAAAAGCAATCGAGTTTTATCAGCTGGCTCTAAGAATCGCAAAAGATACTGGAAACAAAGATGGAGAAGCAACTATATATCCCAACCTTGGCACTGCCTATAAGTCTCTCAGTGATTTCAAAAAAGCAATCGAGTTTAATCAGCTGGCTCTAAGAATCGCATAAGATACTGGAAACAAAAGTCAAGAAGGAACAATATATAACAACCTTGGCGATGCCTATCAGTCTCTTAGCGATTTCAAAAAAGCAATCGAGTTTTATCAGCTGGATCTAAGAATCGCAAAAGATACTGGAAACAAAGATGGAGAGGGAAATGTATATAATAACCTTGGCCTCGCCTATCAGTACCTCAGTGATTTCAAAAAAGCAATCGAGTTTTATCAGCTGGCTCTAAGAATTGCAAAAGATATCGGAAACAAAGATCTAGAAGCAGCTATATATAACAACTTTGGCCTCGCCTATCAGTCTCTCAGTGATTTCAAAAAAAGCAATCGAGTTTTATCAGCTGGCTCTAAAAATCGCAAAAGGTACTGGAAACAAAGATCAAGAAGGAACTATATACATCAATTTCGGCGGAACCTATGAGTCTCTCAGTGATTTCGAAAAGGCAATCGAGTTTTATAAGCTGGCTCTAAGAATCGCAAAAAATACTGGAAACAAAAATCAAGAAGCAACTACATACAACAACCTTGGTACTGCCTATCAGTCTCGCGATGAAAAAGAAAAAGCAAGAGAGTCTTATCAGCTGGCTCTAACCATCTCAAAAGATACTGGAAACAAATATCAAGAAAGTGCAATATATAACAACGTTGGCTGCGTCTATCAGTCTCTCGGTGATTCGAAAAAGGCGATCGAGTTTTATCAGCTGAGTCTAAGAATCACGAAAGATACTGGAGACAAAAATATGGAAGGAACTACATATTTCAACTTCGGTGGTGTCTATGTGCATCTCAGTGAGTTCAAGAAAGCAATGGAAAATTATCAGCTAGCCATAAGGATAGCAAACGACACTGGAAACAAAGATGCAGAACAACGTGGATATGATAACCTTGCTTCTGTTCTTTGGTCTCTTGGCGACTACTCCAAAGCAGAGCAGTGTTTTAAATCCTGTATTGAACTGGTAGAGGAAATGAGAGTCCTCCTTCAAGGAAAAGACGCGTGGAAAATCGCCTTTCGGAATAAACGTGATTGCGTTAATCGTTTAGTGAAACTTCAATTACAACAACGTATTAAACGTAAGACACACGAGGCGCTTTTAACAGCTGAGGCGGGACGAGCAGAAGCTCTCGTGGACCTCTTGGAATCGCAATACGGTGTCAGGAAATCGATCCGTTCACAGCCGAAACAGAAGATGGAACTTATCATTTCAAACCATATTTCGTCACCCACGCTATTTCTAATGGATGACACCGAATTAGTGAATATCTGGATGCTGTTAAAGGGGGCTGTTTGTGCAACAGCGAGTCAGTGATGATTTGACATCAATGACTTACCAAACCTACAAACAGATTGATGTGAACAAAAGCCTGTGGAAAAAGATTCGCTCCCGGAAAGAGATTGAAGACCAGGATGGTGCTTTGAAAGTATTGTACGACATGATTATCGCTCCATTTTCACACTCGATAGAAGGTGATGAACTCGTCATTGTCCCTGACGGATCATCGTTCTTGATTCCTTATTCTGCCCTTGTGGACCAAAACTCCAGGTATTTATCTGAAACGCTTAGAATTAGATTGGTTCCATCACTGACAACCTTAAGGCTGCTGGCAGAATGTCCGGAAGACCGCCATAGTGCATCGGGGGCTCTACTTGTTGGCAACCCGTGGGTGAAAACTGTACGCATCAAAGGCTGCAAACCGTTTCCGCAGCTTCCAGGTGCTGAGGAAGAGGTAAAAATGATTGGAAAGATCCTAAACATCGAGCCTCTCACCGGAAAGAGCGCTACAAAAGATCGGGTTTTAAGCGGGCTCAACTCAGTTTCGTTAGTGCACATAGCAGCACACGGTCGTACAGAAACCGGGGAAATTATTTTGTCTCCTAATTTTCCTAGTGCCAAAAGACCTAAAGGGGAAGACTTTCTTTTGACGATGGCAGACGTGTTGGATGCAAAAGTGCACGCCAAGCTTGTTGTCTTAAGCTGCTGCAACAGTGGGCGAGGAAAGATCAAAGTCGAAGGCGTGGTTGGTATTGCACGTGCCTTTTTAGGAGCCGGTGCGCGTTCTGTTATTGCGACACTGTGGGCGATTGATGGCGAAGCCACTTGTGCGTTTATGAGACACTTTTATGATCATTTAGTAGCAGGGAAAAGTGCAAGTAAGTCCCTTCATCAGGCCATGAAAAGGATGCGGGAGTCGGAAAAATTCAATGCCGTGAAGCACTGGGCGCCATTCGTGCTGATTGGTGATGACGTGGCATTGAATTTTGGCCAGTGAAAGGTGAGGTCCTCTCTGTAAGATAAGATAGAAAACTAATCACATGTTCGTAGACTTGAGAAATGAAAGGGCTTATCTTTGGCTCTGCTCTTAGATTTCTAGCACCTGATTGTTGGAGACCGGGAAGCCTTTTACTTTCCGCAAAGTACGATTGAGATACAAACAACACGACAGAAAAGTAGTCATTTAAGGGAACATTCATGTGACTTTTGAGGGGAAGGATAAGTTATTTTAGAGTGAAACATCTTACATCGAGTTGATAGCCTAATTATATGTACACCCAAAAAATAGCAAACATCTTCTATCACATTCAAGAGCCATCATGGCTCTTGATCACAGTAGATTAGGCCTCGAAAACAAATTCTTGGAAAACAAATCAGGTCGAATTTTCTTGCGTTCGACAGGTTTACTTTACAAATTCTTGCCAACAAATTTGAGGGTGTGTAAACCAACCTTTTATACTTTTAATACATCACATCTGAGGTGAAACAGAACTTTTTATCATACAGACCTCGGACAGAATAAGGCATTTCACAATTTTTCAATGTTCAGGACGATCAATCGTGGGCTCTTAGCGAAACCGTTCAAAAAATTTCCAAAATCACCCATACGGCCAGCCGGTTCTCATTTTTAGTGCGAGCTGTCAGTGTGGTCGAGCGTTTGAATGAACTTTAATGGAGATACGCTTCAACATAATAACAAATTTATTATCATTATTTTTTGTTATTTAATGGTTCCAGTTATAACGATGTGTAATCTTATAAAGCGTTAAAGTGTCCCTAGTGTATTAAAGTGTCCCTAAAAATCCTGAGTCTTTAAGCTTAAAGCTTAAGCTTAAGTTTATTCTGTTTTAATTTCAGCCGGCCTCCCGGTGTTTGTTTTTTGTCAAAGATGAACTCCTCGTACAGCCAAATTTATAACTAAATATTCTTCGGAATTTTTTTTTCTATTTGCCGTGAGAAAATATATCTGAAGGCCTTTTAAAGTTCCGTAAGCTTATATCAAACCAGATACTAGATCAGATCATTGACTCAAATCTCAACAAACGTGCAAGAACTTGCCGCATAAACTGTGCTCGACTTCATGAAATTAGATATAACAAAAACAAACATCAAATACAATAATTACTAAGGCTTACCATTAGAGATTCAGTTCCTGAAAGATATCAAGGAAGGCCATAGTTGCTTGAGACTTTTAAACCCTCTTACGCATTGAGCAAGGTGAAAGACGAAAACGATGCCATCCGAAATCGGATTACCTAATTTTGACAAGCGACGCATTTCTCAACCAAAAACACAATAAACAAACCAGCCATGGATAACAGAAGACTCTTGATAGCAGCTGTATTTCATTTTGTACATAACAGAAGACTCTTGATAGCAGCTGTATTTCAATTTGTACATCCAGTGGAAAAAGACAGTTAAAAACATCACAAGTTGACACAAAACTCTGTCAGCTTTAGCTGCCAAAGTAAACAAGATTCAAGATGCTGCATAAATTTTCCGCATGAACTCACCTGTCAAATTTTGACCAATCAGAGTACAAAAATTGAACGTAGAGCGTGACCAACGCGTGACCATGGTGAGAAAAGGTCTTCCCCGCCTTTATTTTTTAAGAAAAAGTGGCTGAATTTTCGCGTCCGAGGTCAGTTTGAAATCAAAATCTTGACAGTGCGGGGCCATAGTGACATAAACACAACATATTTCATATGAATCATTGGAAAAAATAAACTTGAGCCTGCGATCATTTGAAACTGGTAATTTGTCAGCGGATAACTTCAAAAAGTACTCGACCTCGATGGGTCGACACTTGAGCCCGCGGTACGGTCAGGTGAAACTGGTCAGCGGATATCCTGTTTTGACAGCTGTCAATTGATCACAACATTGATGTGCAATTAGTTTTCTATTGGGCTCCCAAACTAGCTAGAAAGTGTGAGAGTAAACATTGGTTGCCCTGTGGTGCGGACGGACGGTCGGGCGTACGGTCACGTGATTACCAAATTTTCTCGGATGGGTAGATTACCACATTTCCTTAGCTATGGGGCTCCGTCCACACGCGCGCTTGCTGCGCGCGCGGGTGGTGCTCCGCTATTATCTCAGTCGTGACAGATGAAACTGCTTTATTACACTTGGGTTCAAATGTTATTACGGATGGACCTTTATTACACTTGGGTCCAGTAATTACACTTGTGCCTTCCACAAGTTCCACTGACAAGAAATCCGGATCCCTGAAGCGAATTTGTCCTCAGGGGCAACCAAACATTTAGCGTCCCTTGGTGGCATTTTCAGGGGAGTCATATTTTCCCATATTTCCTCCCTTACCTGAGACCAAGAGATGTGTCATTTATACCAGTCTGTAAATAAAGCGAAGGGCAAATCAGAAAATTGAGGCTAACGTTGTTGAAATCAAAGGTGAAAAAAAAAAATTCACACTTTTCGTTTGTGGGGAGGGAGGAATTACGAATCCCCTAAAAACGCCTACTCATCAAGTCCAAGATTATATCAACGGAAGAGGCACCTTTGCTCTCAAGCGAGAGCAAAAATAAAACAGTCCAAAGCTAGTTTTATTTCATAAATGCTTTACCGCACAGCTTGAAGAATTTCTTCCCTCCTTCTCAAATGCGTGGCGCAGAATTACGTGACGTGACATGCTTTGCATGACTGCACTGAAAGCTTGTTTGCCTGTGGCAGTTCGACAGTTGTGTGGCGTCAAGTGAAATAGACCTTTTTTTTTAGACCTTTCTAGATTAGTAATAGAAATAAGGTCGTTCACTGTATGTTTCTCGGGAAAAAGGCGATCATTATTACATCCAAACACGGCACAAGGATCTTTTTTCCCATTACAATCTTATTCTAAGAAAACTTTACGAAAAAATGTCCCCAAAAGCGCTCGAAAATACAAACGAAAAGTGCTCATGCCCACTGGGCATCCCATAATATTCCTTAAATCGACTTAATTCAATATGGCTGCCGTATCGGTAAAAAGGTCCATTGTTACAGTTATAAGTTCAAATTCTTCATTCATTTCCTTCTGGAGGTCTTTCCGAGGAATCTTCTGAGAAGTTCTATGGACTCTTAAACTAACACAGTCTCAGGTGGGTATCGTTGGATTAAAAATTGTTAATTCGCAAATGGCGTAAGTCGCTGCATAAAATTCAGAAAACGGAACAGATTACTCGTGACTTTTGTTGTATTTTTTACCGCTTTGTGGACTTTTTGACACTTAATACTTTAACTCAGCTTTACTTTAAAAAACCTATACACATTTCGGACCAATATTGTTTCGAGAAGTCACCGAATAATTAAATTAAAAGGTTTGGCGCCTACCGTAATTCGCATTTGGTTGTGCTTCGGTCAGAGGTCACGTTTTTTCGCCCGTTTTTAGTGTAACATTCACATTTGCTTTGCTTTGTCAGCGCTCGTTATTTCATTTACCCAAAAATTTTATTTCGCTAATTTGAAGAAAAAAGAATGCTCTTTCAGACTAAAGAAGCCTTGGTGTTCAAAGCCATGTATCAATCCGCTTTTTTAGCTCGTGAAAAAGTGCTAAATTTTGACGGTTGATTAAGCGATTTTGAGTCAACAACTTTGAAAATTTCTTAAAAAAATCTCTTGTTGACCAAATCGCGAACTAATCAGTTAAAATTATAGAGAAAAGATATTAAAAATATGAAGTGTCATTATATTTTAGTAGCCAACTTTATTTTAAAATGTACGAGTTACTGAATATAAGTCCGATTTCGCATGATTTTTGCCCATTTCAGGCCTTGGGAAGAAAAAATTCGTTAAAAAAATATTATTCACTCGATCGTACTTAAACCAACGATTTTGTAACTAGGGCCCATAGGGCTTTATTCTGGCTGAGTTTGAGGCCAGGTCATTTTTTGACTATTTCCACGTCTAGTTGATATTTACGCGGAGCCGCTCTTAAAACGGCTGTGCTTTGGTTCTTCTTTTGCAAATTCCGAATTGACTACTGATATGCAAAAATTTAGTAAAGTGCGTTCGATGCCACTTATTTCGGAAGCAGAACGCAAAGAACGATTCCATTAACACTCCTGCATCAGAAATTTCCTAATTTCTGAAGTGTAAAAGAAGTTTATATACAACTCTTTATCCAAAACGGGCATCAGAGTACTTGAAAGTTCAAATATGGAAAAAACGAGATATTTATACTCAGTGGAAAACGCCTGATCAATTAAATGCGTTTAATAGAATTTTACTAATGTAACTTTCCCGGTCCAACACGTTAATTGCGAGTGACAAGAGTACCCCGCAATCTTAATCTCCGGGCTATTATTAAGCATGCGTCGCATGTCTGTAGCCAGCATTCGTTTGGACTTGCACTAAGAATGAATGGAACGCACAGAACGCAATTTGATCACTCGCGATTGGACCTTCTATCACTCGTGATCTGATCACACGTGTTTTGACCAACTATCACGTGAAACTTGGGCAAAGCACAGCGTCCAAGCAAAAGCGGTTTGACCTTCAATCGTTGTCAGCCGCACTTTGCAACCTTTGGTTATTACTAGTTGATTGCCATTCAAAAACAGTAAAATATAAAATGAACTTTTAATGATGAAGCTCTCTCCCTTCCTTCATTCCTAGTATTCGAACAGAATGTAATCACAAATAAAGTCTAATCAAACGATAACCCGCGATAGCTATCGAATAAAAACACTTTAAAAAAGGACTGTGCACTATACTTAAAAACCAGTATTTTAGATAATTAAGTAAAGACATCAACAAGTTTGAGAATAAAACGCGTGGAAAGTCATGCAGCGATCCGTTGAGTTCAATATAAAAATATTATTCTTTCGGTATACTTAAAGACAATAAATAAGCGCCGATATTGATATCTATTACGTATTATATCAGCCGGGAGCTCATTCTCTGTTACGTTTCCGTAGCATGATCCCTTTTCACTTAACGCATGCACTAAGTATTCTTAAGTTATCCTCGCTGAGGCCAAAAAAGTACTTAGTATGCAGCTTGCGAAATTCAACGTTTCATCTTCAGGCATCTGTATGTCTGCTGCGAACACTGTATTGTGTTTTCTCAGTGTGAGAGTATTCATGCAATGATAGTAGTATGGTACGGACCAAATTAACCTTTTTTGCGGGAAAATCTCATTTTCTTGCGGAGGAATATGTTAACGCAAATGACGTCACAGCCTTTTGTCGTTATTTCATGAATAAAATGAAATCACTGAAAAATAGCACATATGACCTTCCTTCGCATTTTATTAATAAGATAAAGACCAAAGGCTATGACGTCATTGGCGTGAACAGGTAAAGATATATATGTTCCCCCGCAAAAAAGGTTAATGTGTTCCCTCCCATAGCATTAGTAATACAGTTATGGTTATTTGACTTACCAAAAAGGTTTATTTACAATAGATATTTTCCTTAAAATGTGCAGAAATAAATGAAAATATAATTCCATGTTCCTATTCTATCAGAAATGGTAAATAAAGAATCTCTCAAAAATTGAAAGTCCTACCTCTGGATCTTATCATTAGTATGTGCACATGTCATCAAATGGTCCTATGACGAGTGAAATTGGGGAATAATTTCACGCCCGTTATTTCCAGATTCTAATAACTTCGCGAGCCTTTAGTTGTGGGAAATTATAAAGGTATGAGAAATTGTCAAATAGTTAGACAAAACGCAGTTGAAATTATTATCTAATTTGACGCGTTTACCATTTGATTATACCTATTAATATGAGGGGCGTAGTCAGCCTATAGGCCGTAGGCTCGGACCTACAATTTCTCCTGCCCCCTTGGATTATAGAGAGAGCAAACCGATTCCAATAAAACCCATTATTATTCATTCAAAATATTTCCCTGACTCTGATTGGCTAAAAGCACACGCATAATTCACCATAACCAGTTACTGATGACCAAATTTGGAAGAATTTTGTGTTTAACGAGGAAATGACTTCAAAAATGCAGCGTTCTTGCAGGTTAGGGCATCGTTAACCGAGAAGACCTGGGAACAAGGTTGAGTTGTTTTGGTTGTGAAAACAAAAAATGGTGGACATTTCACTCATTTCACGAGTGAGAACTAGGCGAAATTATAGCTGAAAACATAGCAAGAACAGCAAGAACACAACTCCAAGGGCGACATCTGCTATTTGGAGAACATTTGCGGAGCTGAAAAACCCTAAACGTGCACTATCGAAGGTGAACTTAACATCGATGGAGGCATGGTAAGCAATGAAATAATTATTGAATTCGGCTTTCGTATCATATGAAGAATTATGGAGATCTCGGAGGGTGTTATCCGCCTTGGCCTACGGCCTCGACGGATAACACCCTCCTCGATCTCCATAATTCTTCATAAGATACTCAGCCTCCTTCATTAATTGTTAATTAAATGCCCATAAATCGGCTCCGAAAACTCACAGGAAAGAGAAAACACATAACTTAAGTGCACTTAGTACTCACAAAAGTATAAAATTTAGGCTTCACTTCGCTTCATAGGGTGCTACGCGGCGGAGGCCTGGAAACTGCTAACAAACTGCAAAACAAACTTTCAAACAGTTAACCTCAAGGTCGAAATCTCATGACAAGAAAATAGGAGGCTGCCCTGTGAGGGCAACAACTATAGCAACGCTTGATTTAACCATTAAAATGAAAATGTAAATTAAAAATTAGTTTGTTACAAAATGGGTATTAGCAATTGTTTTTTTTTTTTAAAAAAAGGACAAATTATTTTAAATCAATAGCGTGCGTTCAGAAAAATTCAAGACCCTATATTTTAAATTATTACAACATTCCAGTCGCGACTCGGTCTATAATCTTAATCAGACTTTCCGTCTTGTTTCGGAAATTTTTCTATGAAACGGAACGGAAACTTTTAATAAATCGTGACAAAGTCTTTGGTTATAAAAGTCGGCAAACATCAAGGAAGAAAACGCCTTTCTGAACTGTGCTGCATGGCGGGAGCTCGGAAGGTAGTCAACAAATTTTTTTATACTTGAAGGCTCCTCCCTAAAGTCCAACCCCTTACCATTCTATAAAACCATTCTTCAGAGAAAAGGCACCCTCTTTGTATACCTTCTACTGCCAAATGGTA
>NC_133202.1:11874225-11951725 GCF_958299795.1 Porites lutea | reverse complement strand
CTCAAGACCACGAAAAAGCATGTTCGACCATCTCCAATCCTTGGTCTGACTCAATAACGGAAATCAGTTTCTTGTTGAGTTTTTCCTAAATTATTTCGCAGGCAGGCAAAAAGGAATGCATTTGTATCACTTTAAAACATTTTTCTTTTTTTTCGAAGAATATATTGAAGTAAGTCAAGCCCATGTTACACCACGTTCGACCATTTTTAATGCGGATCTGGTTCTTGTTGACGTTTTTAGACTGAATTTAATGTCTCTCAGCCGCACAGGCCAAAATCAGTCAGTTTGTAAGTTTTTTATGGGATAAAAATTTTAAAGGACTGAGACACCGCTTCGAGTTCTTACATCCGTACCGCGAAAATCTTGTCGAGACAATTAATACCCCTCTTTTTTTGACCTCTAGTGGCTTAATCAATTACTGTAGTTGCAAACATAAACCATTCTCATTTAATAAATGATTGACCAAAAACAATTTTCACACAAGGCCACGTTTATAAATTTAATTTTTTATAAAGATTTGTTAGCTGACATAAAAGATGTTTTTTCAGTTGAATTAAAGTGCCAAAGGGAGACACATGTTTTACGTTCCAAGAGAGGTCAAAGAAAGCAGTTTGGTGCAACGTGCACGTGACTTAGCAAGGTTGAGTCATCTTCTCTAGCCTGCTTCAAGCGTTCAGATAGTGGAGAGCGGTGCGAAGTTAAGAAAGGAAAGCACTAGATAACATCGACCTAAACCAGATGAGTCATCGATATGTCAGCGGCGTCTAATAAAATGACTGAAATGATCCCGTCTACTACCGCTCACTTGATCGATCGCAGCGAAGATGTTATATTTGAGTTAGTTTGAGTTATAAAACGGTCAATATTGTCGTTTCCAGTTTATATCACTAAAAAAAAGGTTACATCTGCAATAGACTCAGCTGTATTGCATTGAACGATGTGGCTTATGGTTTTCCTAACGAATGCTGGTTTCGGTCGATGTTATTTAGTGTCAACACGTCACGAAATCCTATCTAACATCGACCGAAACCTAACCGGAACTCGGCTGCGGCTACGAAAAAACAGAAATAAAATAAATCCCGCGAGAGTGCGAATCCCATCCCAGTTTTATTGCTGTCATTTGAGACTCAAACAGTAGTTTCCCAGCTTTTCGACTACCACCTAAGAAAGTTTAAGAAGTTCATAATAAAAAAAAGTTCTACTTCCACAATCACATGCCAACATTGGCGACAAATCTAAAATTTTCCAACTGAAAATACTCTGTGAATGATAATGGCCGGAGCAGAATCAAGCGATAAACCGTGGTTATCTCTATTTAAGTCGCATACGATCCATATTTAGGATATATAAGCCTTGGAGCTTATTTTAAAATGGGTATGAAATTGCCACTACTACTCGTTTAGCCGTTTTATGTTTTTTAATTTAATAAACAGACCAGAGGATTTTCCAGCAGTGGTAAGTACTTCAGTGTACAAGTGTCCTCCGGCTAATTTGCATTTTCCACACGTTTGCAGTATAAAAATCACGTTTGTCGACCATCTTTATTCTTAATGTTCACAGTAAACTAATTGATTTTAGAATTTTTTTTTGTAGCTTGAGTTCCGGGGGGGTGGGTACTCCAGATTTCAAGTGACCGGGATCGAAGGAGTTTTTGGGGTTTAAAATTTTTGATTTCAGGGATTTTTTTCGGTAGGACAATTTTGGCAGGTGTTTTTTTTTGGTAGCTTGATTTAGAGCCAAATTCGTTGTATCGCGCTGCGAGTTTACAAACTTTGAATGGGTTTTTCTGTTCCGTCAATCATTTGAGTAGGGGCGGAGTTCATGCAAATGACAATGCAGAGCACTCGCCTAGCTTGGCCTGCAAAAACTAAACTGAGAATGACTCTAGACTGCTCAAGAATAGCGAAGAAAATCGTGATGATGAGTAGACTTTTTGTCAAGGGCAAGAGACAAGAATAAGAATGATGACAAAAATCTTCGAAGAAAACTAGTCGATTATTGCCCGAAACAGGGCGATCACAAGCAACGAACCTTAAAACACAGAAACAAAGTGGATCGAAATGCGCCAATCACAAGTAAAGATGTGTTTCCTAAGAGGTCCGCTAAGATGATTGACGGAACAGAAAAACCCAAAATTCCTTTGAACTTTGCAAAACGCGCAGCGCGATACAAAGAATTTGGCTATAACTGGGATTTTTTGGGGTATTCAAAACTAATCTTTCTATTTTTCGTGTTATATCATTTTATGCTTCCTGAAAATTTTTATAATGGCTCGGAAATTCGGCATGGGATTTTTTGGGGGGTAAATTTTGGTCCAGCGATTTTTTTGGGGTTTGATTTTTGCCCCCAATTCGATCATCTCTGTCACTTGAAATCGGGAGTACCCCCTCTGGGCTTGAGTTAAGCTGAAAAGGACGCTGAATTTTTCCATCCCAGGTTAATCTATATTTTTCTGATTGGAAACTGTGTAGGGGAGAGCAATGAAAAAGCCAAACCTTCTTAAAGCCGTAAAATGCATCTAAAATTGAAAATTCCATGGAATTTTGGTGGATTTTAACTCTGGCCCTAAAGTCCCCTTTCCATGGGGTTCTGGATTTTAGCCAGTTCCATTCCCTCAGATGAAACCTTGCAAATCGCCGGATTATTTCATCAAGGTCAGTTTCCATATTGCGGTGGATATGAGGCAAGGCGAGTCCAACATTTTCCAGATTTCAACTTGGAAAGCATTTTTATTACTAAAAATGTATTTATAATGAAAAATCCGACCGATTTCGGTAAAACGGTGAAAAACGGTGTGGATCCGTGCCTGCCCAAAACCCGGACTCAATTTTCCTCTTGGTGAATCTCCAACAATTAGCCATTGTCAGTTTGAATGTTGGCACGTCTGATTGTGAAAGAAGAACTCTTTTATTATAAACTTCTTAAACTTTCTTAGGCGAGAGTCGAAAAGCTGGAAAACTACTGTTTGAGACTCAAATGACAGCAATAAAACTGGGATGGGATTCGCACTCTCGCGGGATTTATTTTATTTCTGTTTTTTCGTAGCCGCAGCTGAGTTCCGGTTAGGTTTCGGTCGATGTTAGATAGGATTCCGTAACGTGCTGACACTAAAGAACATCGATCGAAACCAGCGTTCGTTGGGAAGACCATAAGCCGCCTCGTCCAATGTAATACAGCTGTGTCTATTACAGATTTAACATTTTTTTAGTGATATAAACTGGAAACGACAGTACTTACCGTTTTATAACTCAAACTAACTCAAATATAACATCTTCGCTGCGATCGATCAAGTGAGCAGAAGTAGACGGGATCATTTCAGTCATTTTGTATGACGCGGCTGACATATCGATGACTCATCTGGTTTAGGTCGATGTTATCTAGTGCCTTCCCAAACGGCTGCTGAAAACCGAACTACATTCCTTTCCCTTTGTGTTTGTGGTCTATCGAACAAGCCAATCTGGTTACCTTGTATACAAAGGATTAAATAATCAACAATAAAGAAATAACAAGTTAAAGTTACGGATTCCTGTGTGTTTTGTAATGCCTCGCATTTTTTAGTTCTCTTGGCAACGAGAGTGACAATCAGTTCGTTCAGCACATTCTTAGTTCACCAAACATGTTTTCTAAGTAATTCCATTCTTCTATGGTATGGCAGTCTAAATCTGGTGTCATGACAAACTCTGACAATGACAACCGTGGGAAGTTTAAAATTCTAACACATGAAAGGACATCGAGATTACAACAACCATCTATCTTGTATATTCGAAGACTAGGATGGTTGGGTGCAATAGCAATCAACTCCTCAGAGTCTAACTGTTCGCACATTCTTAAGCTAAGAGTTTCCAGAGCTTGTAAGTAAGCATCGCAACTCAGAACACTAGTGGCTACCACATCATCAATATTTATTCAATGTTCTAAGTACGACTCTTTCAATGTAACAAATTGACTACAAAAGAAATGCCTTTTATGTGAAAATTTGTTGACAAATCTAAAATAACAAGATTTGAGCAATTTCCTAAAGTTCGTGTAACATTACGATTAGTAAACAACAGGAAAAAATGTTTTTCGAACTCGCCGTTGAAATATAAATGCTGGAAATGTTTACAGTGCCTCTCAAATATGCCTTTAAAACTATGCCTCGTGTAGCAAGGAGGACGCCCTGTATCCTGTAATGTAAAACGTTTCCATAACACAGCAGTATGGGATAGCTGGAATATTCGCTTGCATGTACTTGACAAGCTTTGAATGACTGATGATAGCAGTAGGTTTTGAAGAATTTTCAAAACAATTTCATCTGGAAGATCCAGCGAACCTATATCGATAAAAAAAATATCGAGTGACTATGGTATTACCTCTGGTTTTATCAAAACATCCCCCCCCCCCAAAAAAAAAATAAAGACCTAAACTTACCAGAGGCCGCTGCTGGTGCTGGTGTCTTATCGACTATCTCCGATGTTGTATCGCCGTCGTGTACGTCTGTATTCAGCGTCAACAAGAACAAAAACAAAAGTATCAGACAAAGCCTGTCCTGCATTCATACATGTTCATTTTGAATGAATTTTGAATGAAACTTTACCATTGTTAGGTTTAACTCGCTTGTAAGCTGGCTCCACTTCGACACTTTCACTGACAACGTGCTCCGGTTGCTCTGGCCTGAAAAAAACACACGGCAAACAATGCATTGTAATTAACTGTAGCAACTTATATGCCGATCGTCAGAGAAGAAAGACTTAAACCTAAATCAGATAAAGAACATTCCTTACCTCTCTTGAACTTCCTTGCACTTAAAATAGCTGAAAACTTTCGTTTGTTTCGACATTTTCAAGCTGAAACTCGTTATGTTAAGCAGGGACACCATCCGGGGATCGCCGACTATATATGGTTTATACCGCTGCTCTCCCTCGTTTATCAGCGGGCTCAGTCGTATTATCGCGGCATGAAGGCCCATATTAACTAAAGACAAGAGCAGTTGACGAAAATACTTTACAAAAAAACAAAGTTTAAAAAAGGGGGCTTTTCAACAATGGCTTTTACGGCCAAGATATTGTCATGGCGTTTTCGCCACCTGAATATTGAAGGTTGTTTGCTCAAAAGAAGGCTTACCAAGGGGCGGTCACGGGGACCCCAGGACCCCCCCTCCTAGCTACGCCCCTGGGTCAGTCATTCGTTTGATTGATACATTAATCTTTTTGGGGGATGAGTGAAAACTATTCTGCAGCCAACCTTATTAGAAACAGAAAGAAATTCATCTTTTTCTTTTTTTTTTTTTAATAAATAATGTTTCTGAACAATTCTGAATGCCGAGGCCATTGATATGATAGAATAACTTGAAGTAGAAGTTATCACGTACTTTAAACATCCAACACACTAAAAATCTAGAAACTTTAAAAATAAAACCTTAGGGTTGGTTATTCAAACGAAGTCTAACTTAAGCCGCGTTTTTGGGAATCTTTGGACCTCCAGATCTCTTCGTTAGTGGGTTATTTTACGAAGAAAAATGCTTTTATAGTCTACTTTATATGCTTTAATGAAACTGTTTACGATAAATGGGGTTTACGTAAAAGCGTTTGACGAATTGAAAATGACTTAGAACACGGTTTTGTTGAATGCTGGCTAAACTCCGTTTAAACAACTGGCCCTTAATGTCTTGAGATATATTTCGCTCTTCTCAGCCTCTTCAGTCAATATGCTCATTTACAGCTGATGTTAGGTACAGTAAAATAAATTGCGTGCTCTCCGGCGTCATGTAAGCCAACATTGGAGAACTTATCTCATAGAGATTACGCTGTCATGTGCGACGATCGCGCGTGGAACGCGGGAGTAATTCCATTCATTCTTAGAGTTAATCAGTGAGCCTTTTGGTACTTTGTCTATCCGAACACCCTCAAATATTTGTCTTAGCATGGCATCATTGGAGTAAGAACCAGTAACACTCATTTTAAATTTCTGCATCTCATTGTTGACTGTTTCTCTTTGCAATGTTTGCACAAAGCCAACCGCTCCTCCTTTTTGCTGAGTGACTTCACGACTGTCCTTTCCCTCTTAAATAACCTCTTAACCGCAACACCAGCTCTTTTGACCACCTTGATCTTGAAACCCAAATATCCAAGGGTGTCGGAATAGACAAAGTACCAGAAGGCTCACTGATTAACTCTAAGAATGAATTGAATTATTTTTGTGTTCAGAGCGTGATTGTCGCACGTGACAGCGCAATCTCTACGAGGTATATTTTCTCATGTTGGCTTACATGACGCCGGAGAGCACGCAAACTAATTTAATGTACCTTACATGAACTATTAAGCTTATTGACTGAAGAGGCTCGAAGAGCGAATTATATCTAATCTCAAAAGCTTTAGTTTTTATTTTTGCAGTTTCTAGATTTTTGGTGCGTTAAATTTGTAAAAGACTTTTAAAATGTCTTCTTCTAGTTCGAAATAAATAACGCAAATTCAACTTTTCATCTGATCTGTTTGAGAGTCTAAAATATTCAAGGTGTTCTCGTTAAAAGTGATTTGTGTCCGTGTAGTTTTTGGTAACCAGTCGGACGCCTTTTAAAGTAATATAGGTAATGTGATTATTATTTTACATTGACCGTGTTCATACCATGATGATCAAATTCATTTAATTAAATAGTATGGTTTGACCATGCGCAGTCTTGTTATTATGGAACATGTTTTTGGTTTTTAAATTCACCTTAAGTGTACAGAGCTTTTCACCCAGTGCTGCCATGCCAGTCCATGGTTAAACATGTTACATTGACCATGGTCATACATGGTTGTTTATGTTATTCTATGTTTAGCTTTTGCCTTGAACATGCTTGATCATGTTATATCATGGTACATGACCATAGTCAGACATGGTTGTCTATGTTATTCCATGCTTAGCTTTTGCCTTGAACATGGTTGATCATGATACATCATGGTACATGACTATGGTCTTACATGGTTGTCTATGCTGTTCCATGTTTTGCCTTGGGCCTTTTGCCTTGAACATGGTTGATCATGTTATATCATGGTATCTTTTTCACCTTTTATGGTTGATCATGTTTAAAAACATGATCAACCATGGAAAATTATTGTTTGCTGCTTCCTGACCATTTCAATATTAGACCACAATTGACCATGATTAAACGCAGTCATTGTGTCCATTGTTCTTACATGGTTGACCATGGTGCAACATTGGTAATTTGGACCATGGTGAGTGACGTCAGGAGTCAGGGTTGTATATAAGAGCCGGCAGCCGGCGAAGTTCACCGGCTTCTCTGCAAGGTTCTTCCGGCTACTTTCATTACTTCAAGAGTCAAGATATGTCAAGGAGATGATTAAGTCCTTAATTTCGCGTTCTTCGCGATTGCAAAAAAGATCGCAAAAATAAAGACCCGTTAAAATAAATCCTCGAGAAATTTAAGCACGCGAAATTAAATGTCGACAATATAACTTGTCAACTGGTTACAGTGTTACACTGTTGGTAAGGTCCTTTTTGTATCTTGCGCACACTGTTTTGAGTCATTCCACGGTAATCTGTCGTTGCGGAGAAGACACTTCGGAGACACAAAATCGCTCCTTTGTAAACTGCTGAAAGTAAAATTCCAACTTTTATATTTGTTTTACGTAGATATAAACTAAGTTTATCTAAAACACAAGAAAAATCTACTCCTGCTTTTTACGGAGAGATATAGTCAAGGAATAATTGCCCGTTGCGGAGAAGACTCGCTAGAAACGCGAATTTTTATTCTCTCAATTCAAGGTTAGATTCTTTCTAATTCAAGCATCTTTTAAAATGACTTTTTTCTTTACAAAGAAATAGCTCTCTATAATTAATCGTCAAATGAAAAAAATATTTAGTTATTCCTTCTGAATGTACCCGAAATCTCGGAATGATTTGATGTGGACCTGTTGCGGGGAAGACGTTGAGGAGAAGACAAAAGGGCTCGCTGTAAAAAACCCTGTTTTGTTAAGGGTAAACCGCGAATCAGAAAGCACTGAACGACAGGAGATGGCTGCCGATATAAGACAGGCTTTAATAAGGGTTTATTGATAACCTGCGGTTATACATGTATAAGTATTAATAAATAACTTAATCTAGATTGATTGATACATTTTATATGTAAATGGAAGAATAGACAACATCGTCTAAAGTGCCTGGTGACTTAAATCTTTCCTTGCACCGACTGGATATAGTGTACCCACAATGCAACAGTTTACTGCTCATGCCCAATGCTTCCTACTAGTCTCGGGGGACAAGCTAGTCCCCCAAAACAAGTCTTGCTTTCGTAGCCGTCTTCTCCGCAACGAAAGTGTTTCCTCCGCAACAAAAATAAAACATTAAATTTTCGTTGAAATTTTATGTATTTTGATGAATGTTCAACATAGAAAGGTTACACTGACTATTAATTAGAACATTTGGAAAATTTAAACATTTTGGCCCGTTTTCCTTACTGCAATCAAAACTCTAAGTAGTGAAATACGGTTAATGTCTAAGGCTTTCACATATTGCTCTCCAGTTCAACTTATAGAAATTTGAAAACTTTCAGACCTTTTTAGCGGAGCTCCACCCGCGCGCGAAGCGCGCGCGTGGACGGAGCTCCATAGCTAAGGAAATGTGGTAATCTACCCATCCGAGAAAATTTGGTAATCACGTGACCGTACGCCCGACCGTCCGTCCGCACCACAGGGAAACCAATGTTTTCTCTCACACTTTCTAGCTAGTTTGGGAGCCCAGTAGAAAACTAATTGCACATCAATGTTGTGATCAATTGACAGCTGTCAAAACAGGATATCCGCTGACCAGTGTCACCTGACCGTACCGCGGGCTCAAGTGTCGACCCATCGAGGTCGAGTACTTTTTTGAAGTTATCCGCTGACAAATTACTAGTTTCAAATGATCGCAGGCTCAAGTCTATTTTTTCCAATGATTCATATGAAATATGTTGTGTTTATGTTATTATGGCCCCGCACTGTCAAGATTTTGATTTCAAACTGACCTCGGACGCGAAAATTCAGCCACTTTTTTAAAAATAAAGGCGGGGAAGATCTTTTCTTACCATGGTCACGCGTTGGTCACGCTCTACGTCCAATTTTTGTACTCTGATTGGCCAAAATTTGACAGGTGAGTTCATGCGGAAAATTTATGCAGCATCTTGAAAGTTGTTTACTTTGACAGGTGAAGCTGACAGAGTTTTGTGTCAACTTGTGATGTTTTTAACTGTCTTTTTCCACTGGATGTACAAAATGAAATACAGCTGCTATCAAGAGTCTTCTGTTATCCATGGCTGGTTTGTTTATTGGGTTTTTGGTTGAGAAATGCGTCGCTTGTCAAAATTGGGTAATCCGATTTCGGATGGCATTGTTTTCGTCTTTCACCTTGCTCAATGCGTAAGAGGGTTTAAAAGTCTCAAGCAACTATGGCCTTCCTTGATATCTTTCAGGAACTGAATCTCGAATGGTAAGCCTGAGTAATTATTGTATTTGATGTTTTTTTTTGTTATATCTAATTTCATGAAGTCGAGCACAGTTTATGCGGCAAGTTTTTGCACGTTTGTTAAGATTTGAGTCAATGATCTGATCTAGTATCAGGTTTGATATAAGCTTACAGAACTTTAAAAGGCCTTCAGATTTTTTTTTCACGACAAATAGAAAAAAAACGTTCCGAAGAATATTTAGTTAGAAATTTGGCTGTAGAAAGAAAACTTTGAGTGATTTTCTTGCTTCGATTGTTCATCTTTGAAAAACAAAACAAACACCGGGAGGCCGGCTGAAAGTAAAACAAAATAAACTTAAGCTTAAGTTTTAAGCTTAAAGACTCAGGATTTTTAGAAACACTTTAATACTTGTCTTGGTGAATGAAAATTGTTGTCTTCTGTAAATGTTTTACCGAATTATATTTCTTTTATTGATTGTTAGTAGTCTCTCTTGCAATTTTAATCGCTTGTCCGTGGTGTTTGTTTTTATCGTTCATGAACATCGCTTGCAGGAGTACTTAGAAATGTCGCGCGTATCAAACGCTTTATAAGATTACACATCGTTATGACTGGAACCATTAAATAACAAAAAGTAATGATAATAAATTTGTTATTATGTTGAAGCGTATCTCCATTAAAGTTCATTCAAACACTCGACCACACTGACAGCTCGCACTAAAAATGAGAACCGGCTGGCCGTATGGGTGATTTTGGAAATTTTTTGAACGGTTTCGCTAAAAGCCCACGATTGATCGTCCTGGACATTGAAAAATTGTGAAATGCCGTATTCTGTCCGAGGTCTGTATGATAAAAAGTACTGTTTCACCTCAGATGTGATGTATAAAAAGTATAAAAGGTTGGTTTACACACCCTCAGATTTGTTGGCAAGGATTTGTAAAGTAAACCTGTCGAACGCAAAAAAATGCGGCCTGATTTGTTTTCCAAGAATTTGTTTTCGAGGCCTAATCTACTGTGATTAAGAGCCATTATGGCTCTTGAATGTGATAGAAGATGTTTGCTATTTTTTGGGTGTACATATATTTAAGCTATCAACTCGATGTAAGATGTTTCACTCTAAAATAACTTATCCTTTCCCTCAAAAGTCACATGAATGTGCCCTTAAGTTAACTGATTTGTGGATTACAAGTTTATTGTTTGATTTAAAATATAAATTTATTAATGGGAGCTTCGCTTTTAGCCCTGGCTAAATCTATATATTAAAAAAAGAAATGAAGCTGAGGACGCTTAAAACGCGAAATTTAATGCCTTTTTTCATATTTGCGTGTTATCTTAGTTAAAGTTTTTAAAGGTGTTTCGATACAGTTTTTCGGAGCTGACCATACCGATATTTTTAAATGTGAATTTATTATTGTTCGATCGCCATAAAATTTTCACCACCAGCTGACCTTGAATTGAAGTTTGTCAAAATATAGCTTAAAGTAAAATCAACATCACCATGACAACGACAAACACAACTCTTTGTCAGGACGAGTTTTGCGACATCTAGACCTTCCATTGAAAATCCAACATTAAGAACTTGAGTGATACGTGTTTAGCAAATAATCTCTGTGAGAATAAAAAAAGCTGTTTGTTTGAATTGTAATAAATCGCAAATGAATTTCAAGCCTTGTATTATCAATAGTCGTGATAAATGAACAAATAAACAAATTCCAAATTACTCAAATTACTCTACAAAGTTTCATGACAATGCTTCATTTATCGCTCAAATTTCGTCTTTCGAAAATGTCCCGAAACGAGACGCTATCTTGGCTCCGGTCGCAAAACAGTGAATAGTATAAAACTATCCCTGGAAGGGGAGATGAATAGTGGTTGTGGTATATACCGAGACGCGAAGCGTCGAGGTATACATCATGCGCTATGAACCGACCCTGAGGGGAATAGTTGTTTTAGTATTTACCAAATCAGTTGGATAAAAATAAAAAAGAAACTTTTTGTAAATAAAAGACATCACTTAGTTAGCAGTGGCGGATCCAGGGGAGGGGCCCGGGGAGCCCGCCCTCCCACTTATTCTTAGACCAAAGTGGAGACCGCCCCCCCCCCCCTATTTCGGGGTCTGGATGACCACCCCCCCCTGTTATCTTAAGGTCTGGAACCGGCACTGGTTAGAGTTTGTTTACGTTGCAATTGACAGTGTTTCGAGGATCATTTTATATGATTCTGTTGCAAATTCAGTGAGAATTAAAATTTTTTTTCTACAGACCAGTAAACGGCGACAAACCAACTTTTGTCCCTCTTTTTGGTATTTGTTAGAGCAGCTGCTTCATTTTCTGCTAAAATTTCATCTTTCGAAACTGTCGCGAAACGAGAGGCCATTTTGAATCCCGTCCCAAAACAGTGAATATCCAAGGATATTCTGAGATACGGAAGCCAATCAGAACGCACGAAAATCGCCATCCACTGATTTGGTGAACACTAATCAAGGATATTCCGAGGTACGGGAGCCAATCAAAACATGCGAAAATTGTTATTAGTAAATACTATTACAATAGGCCGTTAGTAAGGCTCAGAGCTGCTAAGTTTTACTTAAGGTGTTTCGATACAGTTTTTCAGAGGCCATACCGATATTTTTCAATCGCCTTTAAAGTAGTTTTTACCTTGTCCGATCGCTATAAAATTTTCACCAGTAATTGGCTATGGATTGAAATTTGTGAAAATGTAGTTTTAAGTAAAATCAATATTACTATGACAACAGTAAACAAAAAACTTTGAAATTGATAAAAGCCGACTTTTGTGTGATCTAGACCTGCTGCTGAAAGTCCAACTCTAGGAACTTAAAGTTTGGTGTTTAGTAAACAATCTCCGTAAGAAGTAAAACATTCTGTATGTTTGAATTCGAATAAAACGAAAATATATTTCAAACCTTAAATTTTCAATAGCCGTGATAGGTTATGTAATAAAAACGTTATAAATGCCTCAAATTATTCTTACGTAGCGTACGAATGATGCTTAATATCATGTTTTGATACTAGGAAATTTTGGTGTACTTTCGTTCATGCGATCTTGAAAACTAACCCATTTTCTCACCATCTGTATAAGTGCAACTTCATTCAGAATTTGGACTTTTAGCGCTTTCTTGTATATCTCCGAAACGACTCGAACGAATTTTTTTCAAATCTATTCACATAATCTTCATAATGTATATAAAGATGTCCGAAAGTCTCATTAAGATTGATTCACTGCAACACCTTGAAATTTCAAGACAAACCTGTCCTACCAACCGGTCAAAAATCTGCGTTACAACATTCACTGTTTTGACGTTATGCTAATTTTTCCAGAATAATGCGCACTATACATACCTCCATGACTAGTACATCTTAGTTTGAATTTACCGCATCTTTTGAATGTAAAATATTGGCAATACTCACACTGAAATGTACTAGTCATGGATATATGTATTGTCCGCATTAATTTGGAAAAATTACCATAACGTCAAAACCGTGAATGTTGGAGCGCAGATTTTTGACCGGTTCGTCGGATAGGTTTGTCTTGAAATTTCAAGGTGTTACAGTGAATCAATCTTAATGAAAGTTTCGGACATTTTTATATACATTATGAAGATTATGTGAAGAGATTTTGAAAAAATTTGTTCGAGTCGTTTCGGAGATATACAAGAAAGCGCTAAAAGTCCAAATTCTGAATGAAGTTGCACTTATACAGATGGTGAGAAAACAGGTTAGATTTCAATATCGCATGAACGAAAGTACACCAAAATTTCCTAGTATCAAAACATGATATTAAGCATCATTCGTACGCTACGTAAGAATAATTTGAGTCATTTATAACGTTTTTATTACATAACCTATCACGGCTATTGAAAATTTAAGGTTTGAAATATATTTTCGTTTTATTCGAATTCAAACATACAGAATTTTTTACTTCTTACGGAGATTGTTTGCTAAACACCAAACTTTAAGTTCCTAGTGTTGGATTTTCAGTAGCAGGTCTAGATCACACAAAATTCGGCTTTTATCAGTTTCAAAGTTTTTTGTTTATTGCTGTCATAGTAATATCGATTTTACTTAAAACTACATTTTCACAAATTGCAATCCATAGCCAATTACTGGTGAAAATTTTATAGCGATCGGACAAGGAAAAAACTACTTTTAAGGCGATTGAAAAATATCGGTATGGCCTTTGAAAAACTGTATCGAAACACCTTAACCAAAGATACGTTTGTGAGGGCCTATTGTAAGTAAAATCTCAAGTTATGTTACTTTGCATCTAATTAATTAAAAGTCGACAATTTGACACGATTTACTAGAGAAGTTTCAAGTGACTTGAAAACCACCCTTAAAACCGACTTAGCAAATATGCGGTTTATTGAGCTTTGAGATTAGCGACGCATGTCAATCTATCTTAATTAGGGAAATAGCCTTAAGTTAACCTGAAGCAAAAAAGAAACGGTTCTGTGTGAAGAGTTATTATACTTTAAGTATCTTAAATTTACTTGTCTTGAAATATTTCTTAGCTTATTTAGGCTCCATTGTAAAGACTACCATTGGTTCACTGCGAGACCCTCAAATGCTAAGCAAAACCTAGGTAGCGAACATCCAAAAACTATCCTGGGCTTTTCGCAGGCTAGTTTCAGCTTAAAAAAAAAAGCATTGTAATGAAACATATTTTCAGCTGGCATTTTCCTATTCGTTCATTAATGTTTTTAACAAAAAAAATTGAACTTAAAAACGTTACTCGACGTTTCGATATACTCAAACATCATTATCAAGAGTGCCGAGAAATGATCAGTTTCAGGTTGAAAGAAAACGACTTCAGAGTCTTGGCTCTTGGGTCTTAGCTATTCCTCTGCAACCTGTTTTCACCATTATGAAATTATGAAACATCCTCGAAGACAAAGGAGCCGAAACAGAAGATCGAATATGGTCTAAATGAGCAATACGTTGTACATAATTTTAAATGTGGACTATATGATATGGACAATGTTGGTTTAACCACCTACATCAGCGCATCCGCGAACACCCAAGATCGTATTCGTTGATCGGGGGGCACATGAAGGAATATGGGGTCGATAATCCTACCCTCACGGACAATTTCTCGCTCGATTCCTCAAAAAAAGCTGAAATAAATTCGAATGCCTTGTCTACGAGATGCTATCTTTCTACCCTTCTCTTGTCAAATGGAAACAAGAAGCCTAAATATGCAGCTATCGCAAACAGGCGCGATAGGGTCATCATTGATTGTGGTGTTAACATGCAGTATTCTACAGTCAAAAGTTTGATCCTAAGTAGATTCTAGTTTATTGCCCATGATTAAACGGTACAGGATGTCGAGTATGCTAACGAAAGCGGATACTTCCATTTAGATGGATCCCAATGATGTGGCACTGTTGTTGATCACGGTGATAGTGGATTATATGGCAATATTGATAGTGATGAAGATGACGACGATTCTGCCGGAGGAGATGATGTTGGTGATGGCAATAATGATATTTCAGATGATATTGTTTTTGGTACTAGAACGTGAGGGAGAAATACAACAGGTATGTGTTTTTCAATTCAATGTACAGCCCATTCGTTTGACCAACATCTTAACCGCTAGTCACGTTTTACCTCGGTTGGTCGTGTTTACCCCTACGTATCCACCTTTTTACCCCATTAACCCATATTCAACCTAATTTATGCAAACAGGCGCAATGTGGTCATCTTTGTTTTGGTGTATCGTCAGAAATTTCGAATCGGCATGCGCAGTGAGAGGCGACATATCAATGTAATTTTCATTACATAGAAATGACTGAGAAAAGATCGAAAATCGAAAAAAACTGTCCTAGAGACATTAGAGGTCACTTAATTTGCATCAATTTCATTAGTATTTCTGTTAAACTAAATGAATCTGCATTTATTTAAAAGTTTTATCCGTTTCGGTTTTGAGGTAAAGAGACTGTAAAGCATTTGTATGCCTGTCGGTGATAAAACGCCGAAACAGAGCCCAGTTAAAGTGTTCCAGTTCGCGTCCAACTTCGTTGGGTACAACCACTTTGCATCGGTTCTGCGAGTTAAAGATGCCCACTTTCAGGTCCAGTGACACTTTGCACTTCCCGATTGAAAGTTCTTTCTGTTTTTCACTTTGAAAACACCGTAAATTTCAGTATGGACTCCACAGCGAAATTTCCTGATGTTCGCTTTTTAATATCTCCGCGAAAATTCGTCCAAATTTCATGCAAACCCTCTCATTCGAGAGAGAATTTATCACATTTTGAACACGTTTCAGAATAATTGACGGTATTCGTTCAGCGGTTCCTTTTAATTTGACTGTAAATACGGTCATGTTTGCGTATCGTGACATTGAGCCCTTACTCGGCCAGATCTGACAGCGGCTTAGCCCATAAAACAAACATATTCATATAATTAGCACGAAAATTTTGGTTCGAAATTTCTGGCTATAGTCTAACGGTATTCTACATGCAAATGTTTGAGCTTAGTAGATCACTTATGATTAGACGGTACAGGATGCCGCGTAGTGCTAACGAAAGGAAACTGCCATTTAGATGGGTGTCATTGATGCGACATTGAAGTTAGTAATGGTGATGGTAATGTTGGTGGTGATGATGATGATGACGACGATGATGATGACGACGACGATGACGATGATGGGGATAATAATGATGATGATGATGGTGATGATGATGATGTTGTTAATAAAGAAGGAGGTATGTGTTTTACAATTCAATAGACCAATGTCGATATATTTAAATTCATACTTGGCACCCGGAGGCTTAGGGAATGAAACAAAAGAGATCGTCTTGAGACTCAGCAATGGATGATGCATTTCTTTTGTTTTATTTCCCTGAGCCTCAGGGCCAAGTATGAATTTTGAAATTATCCCAGTTGGTCGATTCAATGTAAGCCTGGTACTTTTAGATTAATTGTCCACTATTAGACGGTACAGGATGCCGAGTAGTGCTAACAAAAGGATACTTACATTTAGATGCGTCTCCATGGTAAGGCAATTATGATGGTAATGGCGATGTTTATGATGAAGATGATAACGAGGATGACGATGAAGAAGATAATGATGGTGATGACGATGATGGTGGTGATGCTCCTGATAACAGATTATTTTTTGAAGGAGGCGAAAAAGCTACAGGTTTGTGTTTTAACAATATTCCAATTTTCAGCTTTTCCAAGGAAAAAATAGTAATGGAATTGATAGTTAATCCATTATGAAAATTTAGTAAGGGGGTGAATACATACATACCCATTTACCCACGTTTACTCCAAGTTGTCCACATTTCAACCAGTTAACCTAACTTCAAGTTATCCACGTTTCATTCCTTTTACCCATGATTACCGCTAGTTAATGTTATTACATAGTAAACCTTGTCTCATCTCGTTTCCCAACACTTACCCCAAGTTTCCCCAGTGTCTTCCCATATCCCGTTTTTTTTCCCATGGTTTCTCCAATTTTCCCATACGTGTGATCCCTTTTACTTGTATTAATCAACGTTGTCCACCCCATCGTCACACCCCATCTACCCATGTTTATCCTCCAGTGTACGTTACCCACAACACTTAATTATACATGTTTCAACCGATTTAGCCATATTTGCCTTAATTTACCCGCATTCCAACCCATGTTTACATTAAGTTTAACTCACGTTTCACCTCGTTGACTCGTTTCATCTAATTATCGTTTCCGTTCAGTTACTCAGTCATCATGGAATACGCGCACTACCAGTACGAGCATCATGGACCAGATAAAGGAGATAAAAAATCTATTTTCCCCTTTTCCCTTCCTTGTTTGTATCATTTACATAGCATCGACTGAACTGATTATTGTATAACAGGTAACAGAGGTAAATGTGCTGCTCATGTGGTACCAGCGTTGATCGGAGTATGTTGATTTTCTGTTTCCCTCAGTGTTTGATTTCACGTACAGTTATTTCCGTTTTGTCCACCAGGAAAGATTTCTACAACAAGTACCAGTGATAATCAACGAAGTAAGCGGATTCGGTTTATCCAAGTGATGGTTCATTTCTACCTGTGTGTGTGTGTTTAAATCCTTAATTTCATCGCATAATTGAACAAATGCCCATTTCTGGTTAAAGTCATTGTGAGTTGGCGTTGAGCGTTGCGTCGGGTCATCGCAAAGGTCGGGGTTCCAATTCTCCGATGTAGTATGTCCACTGAGTAGATTGCACAACTACGAGTCACACGACTGTACCATTGTAAACTGCTTTTGGATATGTGGAGTGACATCATTCATGTTGTAGACTGTGTTCTGACTGCTTTTAAAATTTTAACAGGAACTAAATAGGCTGCTCCTTAACAGCAAGCCTCAATACAAACAGGCGCAATGTGGTCATCTTTCTTCTGGCATTTAACAGTATTTTGGAGGCCTAGGAGCTAACAAAAGAATTATACTTCCATTTAGATCAAGGATTACATGGGTGCGGAAATGATATTGTTGATATTCGCGATGGCAGTGATGGTGATGATAATGATGAAGACTGTGATGATGATGGAGATAGTAATCGTAATGATGATGATGATGCTGATGATAACTTTGGTGATAAAGAAGGAGGTATGTGTTTTACAATTCACTACACCAATGTCGATATATTTAAATTCATACTTGGCTCCAAGGCTTAGGAGAATGAAGCAAAAGAAATCGTCTTGACGCTCAGCAATGAATAATACATTTCTTTTGTTTTATTCCCCTGAGTTTTGGATCCAAGTATGAATTTTGATATTATCTAAATTGTTCAATTCAATTTAGGTCTGAAACTATAAGATTAATTGTCCATGATAAGACGGTACAGGATACCGTGTACTTCTAACAAAAGGATACTTACTTTTAGATGAATCTCAGTGGTAAGGCGGTTATGATGGTAATATTGACGATGTTGATGATGAAGAGGATTACAAGCATGACGATGACGGAGATAATGATGGTGATGACGATGATGGTGGTGATGCTCCATATAACAGATTTTTTGTTAAAAAGGAGGAAAAGAAACAGGTTTGTTTGTCTGTTTTTTTTTAAAAATTTTTTACAATATTCAAATAATTCGCATGTCTGATTCCCAGCTTTTCAAAAGAAAATGCTAATAGAATTGATGATTAATCCTCTGGGATTCCACTGCTTTTTGAGGGACAGGACATATAAAGAGACAACGAGATACGTTGGAACGAGTCTCGATTCCACGGTTTCGATTGGAGTGCCGAATACGTAATCGAGAGGTCATCGAGACGGTTTTTATCGAGTACTTTACGGTACGTTGCCCAGAAACGATGATGCAATGCAACACATGTAAATGCCGGATGCCAGTACATCGGCGAGGCCAAACGTCTACTTAATGAACGATTTGGAGAACACTGCCGATCCATCTTGAACCACCAGCAACTCAGCGATCCCACTCCTGTCTCCTTGCATTTTAATCAAGCTGGACATTCTATCAACGACGTCATTTTAATCCCGCTTGAACTCATACGTAGCAAACGTGACACAGTGAGAAAGACTAGAGAAGCTCATTTAATACACAAAGGGAACACATTATCTCCTCGAGAATCTCACTGATATAAGATACTACCTAGTCTCCTACACCAATAACAATCCATTGTTTCTATTGTCATATTTTCAAACTCTTATTTGTAACGAACTTTTAGTTTCATCTTCATTTTTCTCTTACCCTGAAGAAGGTTTGCTTTCAAACCGAAATATTGGGCAAATTTGTTTAGATATATATGTTTTGTCTTATTCTTTTGTTTACTTATTCAACGCCATCAGCTTGCCGTTAGGATCAGTTTGCCGATTCATATTTTTGTATTCCTGAGATATCTGCCTGTGATGGCCTTGAAGACAATCCCCTCAATTAAATTGTTTACACCAGAGTGGCGTGCAGCCCGGCTCCGGGCGAAAAACCTAGTGGCCACGTGTAAATGTATTCAGACAGATACCGTATTTCTTCGAATAAGCGCTTAACCTCGAATTAGCGCCTACCTCGAATAAATGCCCATCCTAAAGGCAGAAAAACTTAATAAGCACCCACCAACATCCCACCCTCCTTCCACGCAAACTCAAATAAATACGGTATATTGGTTCACAAATAACAAGGATAGCCAAAATGGAGGCGATTTTAGTGAGGAAATCAAGAAGGTTAGGTGTAGATATGTGATATGGTTTATGCAAAATCTTAAACAACTTGGTATACTTAGATAATATTTGTGTCTACGCAGAACACTCAAGTAGTATTACAAGGAGTGCTTACAAAAGAGTCAGAAGAAAAACATGCTGAAGTACATGAGCAAGTTGAAACGTGTGTTAAGGGCGTGTGAATTTTTAACATATTTTTATATATTTTGAAAACTGTGTTTATTGTATTTGAGAACTACTTTGAAAATAGTTACCAAATTATATTTTTATAATCAATCAATCAATCAATAATCAATAATCTTTATTATGCTTTTGTCGATGTACATGGTTAATATTACACTTTAGGAAATTTAATTACAAGATACACTAGCTAATTAAAACCCAGCACCAGCGACCCGAGGTTGGGAGGCAGAAGAATAGGTGAACATAAACTCGCGATAGTCGCTCCAGTATTGTGAAACTGTTTCCTTTGTAATCCATCGGTGTTCTTGCATGCCTATGATATTTAAGGGCAAGTTCTGGGCCCCGCGTAACAGTTGATCTAGCTTTCCGGTTTGGTAGAGATTCCGAACGTTAATCGTGGAAAAGTGTATTCCGCGGAGTAGCACGCAGACGGGATGTGAATTTCTCACAGACCGGGGGGGGGGGGGGTCCTTAGACTTAAGAAACATCGGACGGTTGGGCCAGAGGTTCCCCAAACGTCGTCATGTTTGTAGGACGTTGCTACGAACTACGGTCAGCAGGAAACATACTCGGCATTCAGAGGTTGTCGGAACCAGGCTCCTTTAACGATGAAGAGGAGATTAACCTTCAGCATTGACCCTTTTAGCCGCCTCTTACGACACGCAGTGATACGCTGGCAGTATTCTTCCCCAGATGGGCTGCACTGCGCACGGCATTCTTTGCGATAGGGCAGACTTTTCTTTGAAAGAAAATTCGTGGCAGGTATAAGACATATATATATATATATATATATAGACGATCCTATTGTGACAACTTTCAATCAATTTTAACCTCTTTTTCGTACCTTAACTCCCAGTCCTAAAATTACCTACGTTGTGTGTGTTCAATAAACTGCCAAAAGATACAACAAAGAAGTATTGCTGGCTTTATTTGCATTGCACTTATAATTATCTTCGATGTTAAAAAGGCCTCGCTTCGTGCAGTTCTGATCCCAGTCTTTCACTGCCAGAAGCTGTTTGACGAAAGAGAGACTGAGATAGGTGGGAAAGGGGTCGGGACGAGACTTCTCTGGCCTTTCACAATCCCACCGTGCTTTGCTTTAAAGTTGCTTTTTGTGACGAAAGCTACTCAAAAGTTGCTCCAAAAAACAATAACTTTTTATTACCCTCTTCATTTGCTTGATCTCAAGCAAAAATATGCAAATTGTAAAATAAAATTAAGAATTTCTAACCATTTTTGTTCAATATTGGGGCGTTGCTAAATAACTTTAAATTTGTCTTCAATTAAAACCAAAAGATTTATGAGTAAATACTACGCAACAATATCAGGAGCCCATGGCCTCATAGTCATGGGCTCCTGTCAATATTAAAATCAGTCTCGTAAAAATTCTAGTATGAGCCAATAAAAATTGTTGAATGACCTTCTTCACCTGAGACAGGCCTCGTCCGTCAATTTGAATTTTCTTTTAAAAACCGCTGACCTAGAATAGCAGCCCGGCTGCACGCATCTTGCGCCTATGAGCTGCCACAGGGAGGAGGATCTGACAGATCTGGCTCCTTTTTCACAAGAAATTCATGAATTGTCTACTAAAACATTAATTGTGACAGTTTTAAGAAAGGCCAATTTAAGCATTACAGGCGCGCAGTTCCGATTTCTCAGAATTGCTAGAAAACTAGAGAAATTGCGCAAAATGCAAAAAGTTGCTCAAAATACGAGTAGTTTCTAAGAAGTTGCCACGCAACTTGTGGAAAGCCCTAATTAAACTCGTCCCTAAAGAAATCGAAGAAAACGCGGAGCTCTCGCGCTCGCGAGGCGCGCACAGCGGAACAACATTGGTAAGAAAATTTGGTTATCTATGAATCCAAGAAATTTTGGCTCTCGCAAAATCACCCGTACGTACGTCCACCCCTTCGTGTAAGCCGGGGTGAAATTTTGTATTTCTAGTACCCGCGCGTTTCGGCGGTAAATCGCATAGCAACCCAGACTTTAAGAGATAATGAAATAACAACAAAACCGATTCTTTCTTTCGACTTAATTTTAATGTCTACATTGACGTGGATAACAGGGAAAGAGCTAGAGCAAGAGATAAGAAAAAAAGGAGACCAATTTTGTTGGAAGAATAACGTGAAAATTTTATAGCGGCGGTGAGAAAATGAGAAATGCTAGCGGCCACCAAGGTGAAAATGAGTGGCAGCGAAAAAAAACGGAACAGGAACACATACAACATTTCCCCCATAAAACTTGTAACTGGGAAGTTTCTGGCCGAGTTTAACGTTGTGGTCGTGCAAAACAACGGCAAAAAATGTATGAAAAAGTGTGCTGCACGTGCAAAGTTGTTTCTTTTTTGCTAATTAGACCAATTGATTTGTTTTGGCTGTTTTCTTTCCCTTCGCCGCTTATCATTAAATGATTTTATATTTTGTTTGAGTAAACGTTTAACTATATATATTAACGAGAGCTTCACTTTTAGCCCTGGCTTAATCTATATATTATTCTTTCATTTTATATGAGATTTTGATTTTTACCTAAGTTTTGTAGAAACTTCTAAAAGCCTCAACAAAGAGGTATGGCAGGTTTCATTTGCATTGCAATTATTAACACTGTGAGTACGATGGCGAAAAAACCTTGCCTCGTGTACGAGCGGCCCAGGCTCGATACATAAATTACCGTGAGTTTCGATACTGTTTTGCATATTACGAACGAATAAGACTTTGTATGAGAAATCCAATATAGTTGTTAACACGTCGAAATTTAGTTACGTAAACGTACGTAAACTTGGACCTGTTGCTGCCTTTTTCTGTGTAACCTGGGCTCAATTCATGGCAATTTTATAGGGTTTTGAGGGTCGTTGTTTGTTCGGTGTTGTTTTCCTCCATAAAGCGAAGCAAGCCAGGTGACTGGGTGCAGTCTCAACTCTCAACTCTCCCGCATCAAGGAAGCGCGCACCTATTCACCATGAAAGCTCCAAATCCTTTTAGGCCAAGTGAGTCTCTTCTCTCTTCCCCTCGTCATAGGTATTGCGATGCTTTTTTTTTGGGAAATGTTTTTGAAAGTTTTTGGTTCTGGGCAATCTGACCTGCGCTCAGGAAACTCGATGACTACGTGTTGCGAGATGAAAGGGAAGGGGGCTGGGACGAGGCTTTTTTCGCTTTTCACAATCCCACCGTGCCTTGCGCTTAACATAGTCGGAGAGACCTCTTGGTAAGAGAGAATAAGATTACTCCTTCGACGGTCAACCTTTTGAAGCGAAAGTCTGGGTGGGCACTGCTGTACATTTTCAGTAAACGTGAGTATGATTTCAGAATCCTTTTGCTTCGTCATCTAGTGATTATTCTTATGATTGTGCTCACAATAACCCGAACTGTCTCGCTAGAATAACCACACGTATATGTGTTAGCTGAAAAGAATTGGTTTGAAACTAAACGATAACTTTACGATAACTTTACTCCTAGGCTGCTTCTGACACGCGCCTTGAAAGTTCTAGTTATCAGAGTCAACAGTAAATTCATTTTTTTTCTTGTAAAGGCTACGATTCCTCAGCTTCTACGTTAGCAAGATTTAGATCATTTTTCTGCGGCTAAGAAGGAGTGAAAATGATCAGTAACATTTAGTTTATTCAGTGGCTCAGTTACGCTGTAATCAGAGTTGTAACAAAGTCTACGACTTCTCAGCTTCTACGTTCGTGATAAGAATGATCAGTGATAGGAGTATGGGAAAGAGATCTGAAAATATATTGACCCGGTCACAGTTGTGTCGCAATAAACGCGTGGATGCGTAATTGCCATTTTTAGGACAGAGTCAGCCGTGATCGTATGCAAATTGCATCCAAGTTTGCTTTTAACCGCTTTGCTGATTTTGTGATTGTTGCGAGATTATAGAAATTTTTGCGCGGACTAGAATGTCGTTAAGAGATTTTTTTCTTCCTGTGGGAGACAATCGGTGGCTGGTTAAAGATTTGTTTAAGCTTATGTTGCTGCTGAATGATGTGCCGGTGTTTCATGAGATTCTTTTTGAGATTCAGTGTGGCCGGATTGTAGATAGTAACAAAAGATAAAATCTCTTTTGTTTGTTTTGTTTTATTGCAAAGATCCTCTTTTCTGTCAGCGAACTTAACTTCAGTCAATATTTTCTTGAACGAGCGTAAAGGATACGCTCTTTGACAGAGTCTGTGTTCAGTCTCGTTTGCTTTGTTCAAAGTTTTCTCTGACTAAGTTATGCAGATTAAAGGGTGGCAAGATGAGAAGTGTGTATATTGAAAAGTTTCCGTGTGCTTGAAATGTGTTTGAATTGAAAGGCGAGGTGCTTAAAAAACCTCAGTATCAAGAAAAAAGTGCGTTCAGATGACATTTCACACCGAAGTAGACTTGATTGTAGGGTTGAACGTCAAATGGAGAATGATCCTAGCAGTTGTGAACTCAATTTGTGCAATTGCGCAAAAAGCCTGAAAAAATTCAGGACTTCGACGGGATTTCAACCAGTGACCGGTGCGATGCTCTGACCAACTGAGCTATGAATCCACTGATGTTGGGAGCTAGTCCGCAATTGTGTGTTCTTGTGTTCCCGTGATGAGATGAATGTGATGTATATGAAATAAATTATATAACAACTGCGGAAATAAAACTGGAACGCAATTTATGCAATTACGTAAGAAGCCTAGCGAAGTCAAAAAATTGTAAACTTCTTTCACTGAACTGTCGCACAGTGAAAAGTTGTCATCAAAAAATTTCTTCCAGACCAAAGGTGTCGAGGGGTTAGCCATTAATGGTCGTTTTTCTAGGTCTGCCATAAAAATGACAGAGAAAGCTACTGTTGTCTTAGTTCTCATAGCGACGCCATGTGTTTGAATGAAGTGTCGTTCGTTGAACGTGATGCTACGAATTCTCTTCAAGTATGAGCCGCAAAAGTTCCTGTAAATCATTTGGGGGAGTTCAGTGGCAAATTATGCTCATAGTGATCTTCGAAGTGACGGAAAATAACGTCAATCCCTTCTGTTTGAGGGATGTTTGTGTAAAGGGAGCAGCTAAAAGCACATGGTCGGAGATTTGCGTGCTTTCAATAAAGTTGATGAAATCGGTGGTGTCTTTAAGATGTAACTCCTGTTTTTGTTGAATATTGGATCCTTTGTCAGTTGCTTTTTATAGCTTTTTTCGAAGAGTTCAGGAATTAGGATTCTGTATATGCTACATGAAAAGAGCAGACTCAAGTTTACGGCACTAGCTCTCTTCGTGAGTTGTAAGCATCTGACGAAGGATCCAATATTTTGATTCCGAAACCGATCTTGCAGTCATAGCTAAGCAGAGTGTTACGTTTTTCTTAGAACTTAACCATGTGACACGCTTATAATCTGATACCAAATATATCAGTGTCACTTTGCCTACACCGGAGGCAAGCACCTACAAGCTTGGTCCCTTACTTAAAATTATGCGGTCTTTTGACTCAATCAAGCGTATCCTCAACCAGCTAGCGATTAAAGCTTAACGGAAGGAAAGCTTTCCATAGGACTTTTTACACTGTTCTTAGTCCTAGTTCGGTATCGTTCAATGATCTATCTCTCTTTAAAGCTTTTCAAAGATTTGCCGCCATATGTTCACCTTTGATTATAGAACCGCACTCGACCGGTAGTCAAGCATATCATTCTGATTACAGCGTAACTGAGCCAATAAACTAAACATTACTGATCATTCTCACTCGTTCTAAGCCGCGAAAGTTGATCTATATCCTGTGAACGTAGAAGCTGAGGACTAGTAGCCTTTATTGTGAACCATTTCCGACAATACTTGAGTCGAGTCCTAGAAGTCGAACCTAGTAACTAATCAATAATACACGCCTTGGCAGTTCGAGTTATCAAAGTCAACTGTAGATTTATTTTTGTTACATCTTTAATGAGAAGACTTATGATGAGCCTGATGGAGCCTCTTTCAGTCCGGAGAGGGCACAAATAAGCTAAAAGAATAACGGGAGCGAGAAAAAAGCGACATGTAGAACGAGGCCTATAGAGCTCAAAAGTTTTTTATCATGTGTCTCACACCGATTTTTAACGTAGAAGCTGCCGGAATTTGTCTGCGCCAAGTTGTTTACAAGATCACAAAGAATAAAATTGTCAACATGTTGTATGTTTTTTTCTCTTATCATATTGAAACCACCAACAAACTGTAACCTCGCCAAATCGGATAATGGCAGTATCCGTCAAGACTTCGGATAGTACTTAGCTTTAACAGGTCTACTGAAGTTTTTTAGCAAATAAAGTCTATAACCATAGTTATTAAACTATGCAACAACTAAATATTTTAACGCAAAGACTGAATTCGAAACTTAAGGTGGAGCGCTTAGACAGGTACTATCTCATTCTGTTAATCTGAGTTGTTATTCAAGTGACTGTTTAGAGGTCCGTTTAGCTTAGTGTTAATTAAACCAGAGAAGTGTGAAGACACAAGCCTTAACCTGTTGAAAAAAGATATTAATTGATTATTGATTTTTAATGTGTTTTGATACAGATTTTGGAGATCATACCGATATTTTTAAATGTGCCGGATTTTATTCTTGTCCGATCGCCACAAAATTTTCACCCATAGTTGACCTTGCATGAATTGAAGTTTGTCAAAATATAGCTATAGTTTTAAGTAAAATCGATATCACCATGACAACGACAAACACAAATCTCATAAAATACGATTTTTTCTACATCTACACCTTCTATCGAAAATTCAAAATTAGGATCTTAAAGTGTTGCGTGTTTGGCAAATAATTTCTCTTCCTCGGAGACCCAGGGGCGGTTAGACGGCGATGAACGTTTTCAAAAACTGGCGAGAGAGCCTCTTGGAAACTACGTCTTAACGAACCAGTTCCACGACCTATTCGAATGCTTCCCTGAGATTTTTTTGTGCCCAATCAGAAGTCAGCGTGTATCGCGCTGCTTTCGTGATCTTCTTATACGAAGGAGTTTACATGCAAATTGGATTGCATATGGCCATATGCCTGACTTGCTACGTTCCGCAAGGATCCATTCTAGGACCTCTATTGTTTTTAATCTATATTAATGACCTACCTGCTTGTCCTCTATATTCTGTGCCACGAATGTTTGCAGACGAACAAGTTTAAAATATACGTTCGTGTAATCCAGGTCATATACAATCTAAATTAAATACCGACTGACCTGAAATTCAGACCTGGTTTAAGCAAAGAAGTCGAGTCTAAATGTGAAAAAAAGTATTTTATTATTGGTAGCCATAATAAGCTGGGTGATTTAAATCACCGGTTTGATATAAAGATAGATGAACACTCTCTGGAAAAAGCTAAACATTATATGCACCTGGGTGTTGATTTGGATGAGAGCCTATCGAGGAACTCCTATTTTCACAATATTGTCTGCTGGCCTTGGGGCTATCATACGTGTTAGAAATCAGTTTCCCCGTGAGACTCTAATTATGATCTATAAAGCTCTCATCCAACCATGCTTTGATTACTGTTCCTCCGTTTGGGGCAGCTTAGGTGTGTGTCAGTCTGAAAATAGGCCACATGCTTAAAAAGTCTGGCTGACCTAAATGTTAGGACTTCCGCTATCCTTGGTAACCTTGGCTTGGAATGTCTGGAGCAAAGACGGTCGTCTGAATTTAGCAGCTACCAACTGTCCTGATAAAGTCTCTTATCGAAACAGAATTTTAAAACCTACATCCAGTATTCACTCATATAATCTAAGAAATTCAAGATACAACCTGTTTGTTCCTATACTAAGCGTAGTTTTCAATATCGCTGGTCTGTTCTGTGGAACACAGCTTGCCACTGAGCGCTAAGACACAGTCCTCTATTTGCTCTCTTAAATAATCTATTTAATTACTTTTTATGTATTACAGTAACTCACAGTTGCGTCTGTAGTAATTGTTAATTATTTAAATAGAATAATTGTAAGTTAATATAGATTAATTTGAACTCGTAGTGATAATTATATTAGTTTAAATTTAGTCCTTACTGTAAATCGTTCAACAATACACCTATTTATATTAGGTACACGATTGATTTCACTGTCGCGTTCAACTGAGCCGATAGAGTTTTCTCTCATTCGCTGAGATATTCTCTAAAGGAGCGTGGAAAACTATTGAAGCAACTACTGTATTTGCATTCTTGGAACTGCCTTTCTCTCTGAACACCATTTCAGGTGCAACTTTTCGCAAAATTTTGATTTTTTGCTAAACCTACCCTTGATCAGGTAAAATAAAATCTGCGTTGCGATGATCCTGGCCTGTTTGTAGGCTAGGTTCGGCTCAGAATTTGTAGGAGGTGTAGTGAATCAATGTTGATGGAAGTTTGACATCATCATACACATCATAATCATCATCATCATCACATTATGAATTTTTTCAAAAAAAAAACATTCTATCGAGCCGTTAAGGAGATAAATGAAAAAGTGTAGGAAAACCAAGATCTTGCAAAAAGTTGCACTACTAGGAATCTTGTTTAGAAAGAACGGTTTGATTCCAGGACCGCAAACAAGGACGTGCACCAAAGTTTCCTGGCATAGAGATATAAGCAGCATTGTGGTGAACCTCTTAGCAATTTGAGTTGGAATTTGTTTATCCGTTCATTTGTCACGACTTTTAAAAATATAATGTTTGAAATATACTTGCGTTTTCTTTAAATTCAAACATGGAGAATTTCTTTATTCTCACGGAGATTATTTGCAAAATGCCACACCTTAAGTTCTTGATGTTGCAAGTTCAATGACAGGCCTAGAGGTCGCGAAAGACTTGTTTATTGTTGTCATGATGATATGGATTATTTTATTTAAAACTGCATTTTGACAAAGTTCGAAACACCTTCACACTGGAAACCTAAATATACAACCATCGCAAACAGGCGCGATGTGGTCATCTTTGTTGTGGTGTTTAACAGTATTCTACAGGCAAAAGGTTTAGTGTAGTCAGGGCCTTGGCTAGGTTTTCTTGCATCGGGGGGGGGGGGGGGGGGGGGGAGCTGATTGCGAGTGGCGAAGGCACGAGCCTTGTAGGAGGGTCTGGGGGTATTCTCCCCCAGAAAATTTTCACATTTGAGGCTCCGAAACGCTATTTTCAGCACTTTCAAGAGATATGTATCCGAAAAATAGACCTCGAATAAGTGTGAAAGGCAGGTGTTTTCGGTTCTTACAAGTGCTTATTTTCGAGGCCCTGTTAGTTTGAAACACACCGTATATTCAAGTACTAGTACACTAAACATTTCACAATACTGTATGATGTAGTAGATTAATTACTTATAATTAGACGGTACAGGATGCCGAGTAGTGCTAACGAAAGGATGTACTGCTATTTAGATGGAATCCCTGTTAGTCAGTGATGTGGCAAGGATGTTGATGATGTTGATAACGATGATGATGGTGATGCTGGTGCTGCTGATAAATATGTTGAAGTTGACGCAGCTGGAGATGGTGCTGGTGTTAATATTCATTATGCTGGTGATAATAATTTTTCTTAAAATGAGGAAGGAAATTCCACAGGTATGTGTTCCACAATTCAATTCAAGTCTGATCCTGGTAGATTTTCTGAATTGCCTCTGATTAGACTGTTTAGGACGCCGCGAAGTGCTAAAAAAAGGATATTTTCATTTAGATGGATTTCAAAGTTCTGGCAACTATTGCAGCTGTGATGGTGATGATTGTGACGTTGTTGCTGAAGATGACGACGACGATGATGATGACAGAGATAATGTTGGTGGTGATGATGATTATGGCGATACTCCTGATCATAGATTTTTATTTTAGAAAGGAGGAAAGGAAAAAGGTACCCTTACCAAATCCAACACTGTTTTGAATGTATTTTTAAGCTATTTTTGAAAACTGTTTTTAACCTGTTTTGTGAAATAGGTTTTAAATAGGGTGAAAAGTGTATTTTTAATGTATTTTTCGACTGCTTTTAAAGGTGTTTTAACCTGTTTAAAACGCTATTAAAAAAGAATTTTTAATGTATTTTTAAATTCGTTTAAAATATATAAAAAATTCCAGGGCTTTTGCAAGGCTCAAAACAGGTCTAAAATAGTTTTTAAATATCTTATAAATCGGAATAAAAACAGGATAAAAACAGTTTCAGAAACATATTTTAATTTGCTATACTATTTTAAAACTATTTTTAATGGCAATTTTAAACGTATTTTGAAAAAAACAGGTTTAAAATAGGTCCAAAAATATATTTTTAATATATTTTTCGACTGATTTTAAAGGTGTTTTAACCTGTTTAAAACGCTATTAAAATGTTATGCTTCAAAATATATTTTAATAGCTTTTTAATGGGTTTCGAAATTTAGTAATTTGCAAATACAATAAAAATACTTTGAAAATATTATTAAAATACCACAGAGGAAGAAAAGCAATAGCACGCGTATATTGTGAAAATACATCAAAAATAGGATGCAAAAATGCAAAAACAGTATAAAATTGTAAGAAAATAGCCTTAGAGTTGTCTGAAAACAGTACAAAAATCGGTCGAAAGAGCATAAAAACAGTACAAAAACAGGATGAAAATACCATTTAAATTCATGAAATAAAATGAATACAAAACCGTCGAAAATTACTCTGAAAAAGCAAGATTTACTTCTGCGAAATTTCTCCACACAGTCCTACGCTAGCATTTCACCGGAATTATCTCTTAGCCGATTACTTTACGTTGATTTCCCTACGAATTCTCCGGAAATTCTTATGGAATTTTTCAGAAATGCTGTAATCAATCTTTAGCCTGTGTACAAACCCCCTCCCCTCAATAAAAATCGGAGGGGAAGGGGTCGGTACACAGGCTATCAATCTTCCGCTTCAAAAGAGTATTGCGTTACGTTACCGGTAAATAATAATCTACATACATGTAACTTACATTTTTTATTATATTCACGGCTTTACTCAATTATTATCAGAAGCTTGCAGGCTACGCCTGAACGTTTAATTATTGGCTGATAAAGAACAACATAAGAATGACACCATCAAATTTACACGAGCATGAAAGAGGTCGGTGACGTGACATCAAGTGACTGAGAACAGCGAGGCTGAGCATGGAACCCTGTCAAAACTAAAATTGCCGTACAGGCAGGAGTATATAAATGTTTACTACCCTTCATTTGTTTCTCATATGGCGTATACTTAAGCGTCTTCGTAACATGTTATGCATATATTGTGTATAATACTCACATAACAGAAGACTCTTGGATTAACACACAAGACAGCACAAGACCGCGTGCTTCGGAGAGAAACTGAACCAGATCCTTTCAAAGTACATAACAGTCGCTGAGGAGTCATACCCATTTTTGATCCGTGATAAATGCAACATCTACGTGTTCAGACAATCCGCAGAGTTGAAATGTATACTTTTGTAAGATCGTAACAAACAGTAAAATCAAGCGCACCCGCCATCACAGCAACCGCCGGTACAATAATTTGAAATGAGCAAAGGACAAAGGACGGTTTGTTTATCACGTGCATTTGTCACATCACCGCGGCGCGAAGTCGTGATTTCAGTCGCGCGTGACATCTTAGAAATAAGGTAATGGGTTCATGATAACCGTCACGAATATAGACATATTAAGTGACCACTAAGCCCACTATGAGAATGTTGTAGTAGCTGTAGTTGGTGTAGTAGCAGTAGTTAGTGCATTAGTTGTAGTTGATGTAGTAACTGTAGTTGGTGTAGTAGCTGTAGTTGGTGTAGTTAGTGTAGTTGGTGTAGTAGCTGTAGTTGGTGTAGTAGCTGTAGTTGGTGTAGTAGCAGTAGTTGGTGTAGTAGCTGTAGTTGCTGTAGTTGGTGTAGTTGGTGTAGTAGCTGTAATTAGTGTAGTAGCTGTAGTTGGTGTAGTTAGTGTAGTTGGTGTAGTAGCTATAGTTGATGTAGTTGGTGTAGTTAATGTAGTTGGTGTAGTTGGTGTAGTGGGTGTAGTTGGTGTAGTAGCTGTAGTTAGTGTAGTAGCTGTAGTTGGTGTAGTTAGTGTAGTTGGTGTAGTAGCTGTAGTTGCTGTAGTTGGTGTAGTTAATGTAGTTGGTGTAGTTGGTCTACTTGGTGTAGTAGCAGTAGTTGGTGTAGTAGCTGTAGTTGGTGTAGTTAGTGTAGTTGGTGTAGTAGCTGTAGTTGGTGTAGTAACTGTAGTTGGTGTAGTGGTGTAGTTGCTGTAGTTGGTGTAGTTAATGTAGTTGGTGTAGTTGGTGTAGTAGCTGTAGTTAGTGTAGTAGCTGTAGTTGGTGTAGTTAGTGTAGTTGGTGTAGTAGCTGTAGTTGCTGTAGTTAGTGTAGTAGCTCTAGTTAGTGTAGTAGCTGTAGTTGGTGTAGTTAGTGTAGTTGGTGTAGTAGCTGTAGTTGGTGTAGTGGCTGTAGTTGCTGTAGTTAATGTAGTTAATGTAGTTAGTGTAGTTGCTGTAGTTGGTGTAGTTGCTGTAGTTGGTGTAGTAGCTGTAGTTGGTGTAGTTGCTGTAGTTGCTGCAGTTGCTGTAGTTGGTGTAGTTGATGTAGTTGGTGTAGTTGGTGTAGTAGCTGTAGTTGGTGTAGTTGCTGTAGTTGGTGTAGTAGCTGTAGTTGCTGTAGTTGGTGTAGTAGCTGTAGTTAGTGTAGTAGCTGTAGTTGGTGTAGTTAGTGTAGTTGGTGTAGTAGCTGTAGTTGCTGTAGTTGCTGTAGTTGGTGTAGTTAATGTAGTTGGTGTAGTTGGTGTAGATGGTGTAGTAGCTGTAGTTAGTTTAGTAGCTGTAGTTGGTGTAGTAGCTGTAGTTGCTGTAGTTGCTGTAGTTAATGTAGTTGGTGTAGTAGCTGTAGTTGGTGTAGTAGCTGTAGTTGGTGTAGTAGCTGTAGTTGGTGTAGTAGGTGTAGTTGCTGTAGTTGGTGTAGTTGGTGTAGTAGCTGTAGTTAGTGTAGTAGCTGTAGTTGGTGTAGTTAGTGTAGTTGGTGTAGTAGCTGTAGTTGGTGTAGTAGCTGTAGTTGCTGTAGTTAATGTAGTTGGTGTAGTTAGTGTAGTTGCTGTAGTTGGTGTAGTTGGTGTAGTTGGTGTAGTAGCTGTAGTTGGTGTAGTTAGTGTAGTTGGTGTAGTAGCTGTAGTTGGTGTAGTAGCTGTAGTTGCTGTAGTAGCTGTAGTTGCTGTAGTTAATGTAGTTGGTGTAGTTAGTGTAGTTGCTGTAGTTGCTGTAGTTGCTGTAGTTGGTGTAGTTAATGTAGTTGGTGTAGTTGGTGTAGTAGCTGTAGTTGGTGTAGTAGCTGTAGTTGGTGTAGTTAGTGTAGTTGGTGTAGTAGCTGTAGTTGGTGTAGTAGCTGTAGTTGGTGTAGTTGGTGTAGTTAATGTAGTTGGTGTAGTTGGTGTAGTTAATGTAGTTGGTGTAGTTGGTGTAGTTGGTGTAGTTGCTGTAGTTGCTGTAGTTGGTGTAGTTGGTGTAGTAGCTGTAGTTAGTGTAGTAGCTGTAGTTGCTGTAGTTGGTGTAGTTGGTGTAGTAGCTGTAGTTGGTGTAGTTGGTGTAGTTAATGTAGTTGGTGTAGTTGGTGTAGTTAATGTAGTTGGTGTAGTTGGTGTAGTTGGTGTAGTAGCTGTAGTTAGTGTAGTAGCTGTAGTTGGTGTAGTTAGTGTAGTTGGTGTAGTAGCTGTAGTTGCTGTAGTTAGTGTAGTAGCTATAGTTGGTGTAGTAGCTGTAGTTAGTGTAGTAGGTGTAGTTGGTGTAGTTAGTGTAGTTGGTGTAGTAGCTGTAGTTGGTGTAGTAGCTGTAGTTGCTGTAGTTGCTGTAGTTGGTGTAGTTAATGTAGTTGGTGTAGTTGGTGTAGTAGCTGTAGTTAGTGTAGTAGCTGTAGTTGGTGTAGTTAGTGTAGTTGGTGTAGTAGCTGTAGTTGCTGTAGTTAATGTAGTTGGTGTAGTTAGTGTAGTTGCTGTAGTTGGCGTAGTTGGTGTAGTTGGTGTAGTAGCTGTAGTTGGTGTAGTTAGTGTAGTTGGTGTAGTAGCTGTAGTTGGTGTAGTAGCTGTAGTTGCTGTAGTTAATGTAGTTGGTGTAGTTAGTGTAGTTGCTGTAGTTGCTGTAGTTGCTGTAGTTGGTGTAGTTAATGTAGTTGGTGTAGTTGGTGTAGTAGCTGTAGTTGGTGTAGTAGCTGTAGTTGGTGTAGTTAGTGTAGTTGGTGTAGTAGCTGTAGTTAGTGTAGTAGCTGTAGTTGGTGTAGTTGGTGTAGTTAATGTAGTTGGTGTAGTTGGTGTAGATGGTGTAGTAGCTGTAGTTAGTTTAGTAGCTGTAGTTGGCCAAGTAATTAAATGGCGGTTCACTAAATCAACGAAGGCGGAAGAAACTGAAATTCTTTTCCGAGAACTATCATGTCGCCTGAGAGCACAAAGAAAACAAATGCAAGCGATTTACGTTGACAACTGCTGTCAAATACGAAAGAAACTAAGAGCATTTTTCAACGACCTACACTTGCAGGTTAAACTAGATCTCTTCCATGCCATAAATCGCTTTTTGGTCACCATACCAAAAAGATGGAGTTGGCGAAAAGCAATAGCCAGGCAATATCGGAATGTCTTTCGAGCCGCAGGAGACTACGGAAAAACAAGGAAAAGAGAAACGCCATCATCAGAAACTCTATTACAAAACATTGAAATTTTTGAAAAAAAGTGGAAGGGCATGAGATCAGGAAGAAGGCTGGTACTTAACAAGAAATCTTTGCGAGCTATAGAAAATATTAAAATTCATATCAAGGAGGGTTGCTTGTCAGAGATTCCCCCTGGGTGTGGAACAAACAAAAACGAAAGGCTACACAGAAAGCTTCGAAAAATTGCAGGAAGAAGTAAGTTAGGTGTTAAACTTGCGTATGCTCTGTTTACCAGAGCTTTTCATCTCATAAATACTGAAATAGATGAAAAACAGGGATCTAAAAAAGAAGTAGTGGAAACTATCGATGTAGAAGAGAATTTTGGCTTTTATAAGAATGCCAATAGAAGCGTTTTACCAGCTGATATCCTGAGTTTCAACGGATCTAATTCCGAGCAAGACAGTTTGATGCTGGAAGCCATTATCAATAGAGCAGACGTTTCGAGCAAAATATATAATAACATAAAAGGTAATGGACTAGATGAACTGGAAAGTCACGATTTCCGTCGGTCACTATTGGTTTTCCAGTCAATGAATAAAGAACATAACACCAATCATTCAAGTCAAAGCATCCTTGATCAGCGCGCAGAAAATATGGGTTTTAGAAGACAACCATCACCAAAAGATGGGGACTGCTTCTTTTTTTCGCTCGCTTTACAGATATCGAACTTGTTGACCACATGCGACGAAAAAGTTGAAGAACAATTCAACAAACTTGGAATCAAAAATCAACAAAGTATTACCGAAATAGCACGAAATTTGCGACAATTAGTGGTTCAAGAATGGTTAAGTAACAGCGAACAATACCAACACTTTGTTCAACCGGGCCTTGACTATTATTCTGAAGCGAAACGATTCCTAGTGCCAGGTCATTTTGCAGCGAGTATTGGCGATGCTATGCCACTTGCCGCAGCCAATGTCCTCCACCTTCCCCTTGTCCTTGTAACGTCAGTAACAGATTGGCCTTTGACAATCGTTACGCCACAAGTTCAGGCTATTTCCAATGTGCCGCTGTATCTCGCATTTACACAAGAGGAAAGTGGTCATTATGATTCATTGATTGAACTTTCAAGACCCCAATTTGTAGGAAAATGCAGGACAATGCGGGAAATCCGAATAAAGTGCCGTTGTGGTGTCAACAACAAAAATGCAAATACTTTAAACTGTTGCGAGGTACCAAAACAAAGTATTGGGAGAAAAAGAAAGTACTCAAGTAGATGCAAATGTTTGAAAGCGGGAATAAAATGTGGGGATAAGTGCAAATGCAAAAGCTGTGGAAACGGAAGAAACTCACCTAAAGCAAAGCAAAGAAAGAACTACAAAAGCAAGTTTATTAAAACATCTTTCACTAAAAGAATAACAGAAAAACCATTTTTATTACAAAGGGAAGGCGCGGATTACACACGTAGCAGTTTTTCTGTGTTGGAACTTATGATTTTGGAATTTTGTCTACTGTCGTTGGGAATCAGATCTTGTAAAAAGAAACCAGAAAAAGTCGCAAAGCTCTACAACTCATGTATTGATTTTTATAACCGCTCTACAGCACACAAATTAACTCGGAGGTCGATTATTGAAATAAAAAAGGAAATGAACAAACACAAAAGTAGCAAGAACAACAAAAAATAGTTTTATTTCAAATCTTTACTTACATGTAACAATGAAGTAACAAACAAGGGTTAATCGTGTAAGTCGCAATGGTCATTTAATATATGTGATCCAGGGCTCTTTATTTATGCGGGCAAAAATAGACGAATACTAAATCGCACTCTCTATTCACCAAAACTTTCACATAATGACAATGCTTTAAAGTAATTACGGTGAGGTCACTATTTGAGGTTTAATGACCATAGATTTTAGGGAAATAGGGAAAACGGCGCTAAAATGAAGATAATACGTAAATTTCAAGTGCTAGATGCAGTCAGACATTGTGTAGCGTAATTACATAAATATTAAGAGAAAGGAAATAAAGGTGAAGACATCATATAATTTCAATGAAATTATATCAAATATCATCATTATATAAGATTAATTACCCGTTAGAAAGAATAAATTTCAAGAATCACCAGAACGTTTTCGAGATCCTCCCAATTACTAAGTACATAAACAAGTGTCATTTTGGCGAGAAAACTAGTTGGCCGTCGTCAATCTACTACGTTCTTTAGCGAGAACGTAAAAAGAAACTTTAAAAAGGGGGGGAAAAACTGATGGAATGTACATTACAATCTCGTCATCGTATTCCTACAACTATACCAACTGAAAAAAAGTAACTACATCGAAACTACACCAAACTACATCGAACTACAGCAGAGATGCCAAACTCTGGAAATCTGAATTCTGGAGACTCTTTCTTTTGCATTACTCCCCGACTATCAATGATCAACCCCCCCGCTCCCCCCCCCCCCCCTCCCCATAAGCACAATTCCATCCAGTCCCTAATAGGCTTAGCACATTATATAAAGTTTTACACGAGGTACAGACCATCACAATTAGCTTTTATGATTGTTTGTGAGTGATGAAACATGTGCGAAAATACCGCAGAAAAAAAAATTACTAATTATACTACACCAACTACACTTACTACACCAACTACACTAACTACACCAACTACAGCAACTACACCAACTACAGCTACTAAACAAACTACAGCAACTACAGCCAACTACACTAACTACACCAACTACATTAACTATACACCAACTACACCAACTACAGCAACTACAGCAACTACAGCAACTACATCAACTACATCAACTACACCAACTACACCAACTACACCAACTACACCAACTACACCAACTACACTAACTACACCAATTACATTAACTACAGCAACTACAGCAACTACAGCAACTACAGCAACTACACCAACTACATTAACTACAGCAACTACAGCAACTACACCAACTACATTAACTACACCAACTACCTAACTACACCAACTACAGCTACTACACTAACTACAGCTACTACACCAACTACACCAACTACATTAACTACACCAACTACAGCAACTACAGCAACTACACCAACTACAGCAACTACAACAACTACACTAACTACACCAACTACATTAACTACAGCAACTACAGCTACTACACCAACTACACTAACTACACCAACTACACTAACTACACCAACTACATTTACTAAAGCAACTACAGCTACTACACCAACTACACCAACTACATTAACTACAGCAACTACAGCAACTACAGCAACTACACCAACTACAGTTACTACACCAACTACAGCAACTACAGCAACTACAGCAACTACACTAACTACACCAACTAAATTAACTACAGCAACTACACCAACTACAGCTACTACAGCAACTACAGCAACTACACTAACTACACCAACTACATTAACTACAGCTACTACAGCTACTACACCAACTACACTAACTACACAAACTACAGCTACTACACTAACTACAGCTACTACACCAACTACACCAACTACATTAACTACAGCAACTACAGCAACTACACCAACTACAGCTACTACACCAACTACAGCAACTACACCAACTACAGCAACTACACTAACTACACCAACTACATTAACTACAGCAACTACAGCTACAACACCAACTACAGCTACTACACCAACTACACTAACTACACCAACTACACCTACTACACTAACTACAGCTACTACACCAACTACAGCAACTACACCAACTACAGCAACTACAGCTACTACACTAACTACAGCTACTACACCAACTACACTAACTACACCAACTATAGCTACTACACTAACTACAGCTACTACACCAACTACATACTACACCAACTACATTAACTACACCAACTACAGCAACTACAGCTACTACACCAACTACACTAACTACTCCAACTACAGCTACTACACCCACTACACCAACTACACCAACTACACCAACTACATTAACTACACCAACTACACCAACTACAGCTACTACACCAACTACACTAACTACACCAACTACAGCTACTACACTAACTACAGCTATTACACCAACTACACCAACTACACCAACTACATTAAGTACAGCAACTACAGCAACTACACCAACTACAGCTACTACACCAACTACAGCAACTACACCAACTACAGCAACTACACTAACTACACCAACTACATTAACTACAGCAACTACAGCTACTACACCAACTACAGCTACTACACCAACTACACTAACTACACCAACTACACCTACTACACTAACTACAGCTACTACACCAACTACACCAACTACACCAACTACAGCAACTACAGCTACTACACCAACTACACTAACTACACCAACTACAGCTACTACACTAACTACAGCTACTACACCAACTACACCAACTACTGCTACTACACCAACTACACTAACTACACCAACTACACTAACTACAGCTACTACACCAACTACACCAACTACAGCAACTACAGCTACTACACCAACTACTGCTACTACACCAACTACAGCTACTACAGCAACTACACTAACTACACCAACTACAGCTACTACACTAACTACAGCTACTACACCAACTACACCAACTACAGCAACTACACAAACTACACCAACTACACCAACTACATTAACTACACCAACTACACCAACTACAGCTACTACACCAACTACAGCTACTACACCAACTACACTAACTACACCAACTACAGCTACTACACTAACTACAGCTACTACACCAACTACACCAACTACAGCAACTACAGCTACTACACCAACTACACCAACTACACTAACTACATTAACTACACCAACTACAGCAACTACAGCTACTACACCAACTACACCAACTACACCAACTACACCAACTACACCAACTACATTAACTACACCAACTACACCAACTACAGCTACTATACCAACTACACCAACTACACTAACTACATTAACTACACCAACTACAGCAACTACAGCTACTACAGCAACTACACTAACTACACCAACTACAGCTACTACACTAACTACAGCTACTACACCAACTACACCAACTACAGCAACTACACAAACTACACCAACTACACCAACTACATTAACTACACCAACTACACCAACTACAGCTACTACACCAACTACAGCTACTACACCAACTACACTAACTACACCAACTACAGCTACTACACTAACTACAGCTACTACACCAACTACACCAACTACAGCAACTACACTAACTACATTAACTACACCAACTACAGCAACTACAGCTACTACACCAACTACACCAACTACACCAACTACACCAACTACACCAACTACAGCTACTACACTAACTACAGCTACTACACCAACTACACCCACTACACCAACTACACCAACTACACCAACTACACCAACTACATTAACTACACCAACTACACCAACTACAGCTACTACACCAACTACACTAACTACACCAACTACAGCTACTACACTAACTACAGGTACTACACCAACTACACCAACTACAGCAACTACAGCTACTACACCAACTACTGCTACTACACCAACTACAGCTACTACACCAACTACACTAACTACACCAACTACAGCTACTACACCAACTACAGTTACTACACCAACTACACCAACTACACCAACTACAGCTACTACACCAACTACAGTTACTACACCAACTACACCAACTACAGCTACTACACCAACTACACTAACTACACCAACTACACTAACTACAGCTACTACACCAACTACACCAACTACAGCAACTACAGCTACTACACCAACTACTGCTACTACACCAACTACAGCTACTACACCAACTACACTAACTACACCAACTACAGTTACTACACCAACTACACCAACTACACCAACTACAGCTACTACACCAACTACTGCTACTACACCAACTACACTAACTACACCAACTACATTAACTACACCAACTACAGCAACTACAGCTACTACACCAACTACACTAACTACACCAACTACACTAACTACATTAACTACACCAACTACAGCAACTACAGCTACTACACCAACTACACCAACTACACCAACTACACCAACTACACCAACTACACCAACTACAGCTACTACACTAACTACAGCTACTACACCAACTACACCCACTACACCAACTACACCAACTACACCAACTACACCAACTACATTAACTACACCAACTACACCAACTACAGCTACTACACCAACTACACTAACTACACCAACTACAGCTACTACACTAACTACAGGTACTACACCAACTACACCAACTACAGCAACTACAGCTACTACACCAACTACTGCTACTACACCAACTACAGCTACTACACCAACTACACTAACTACACCAACTACAGCTACTACACCAACTACAGTTACTACACCAACTACACCAACTACACCAACTACAGCTACTACACCAACTACAGTTACTACACCAACTACACCAACTACAGCTACTACACCAACTACACTAACTACACCAACTACACTAACTACAGCTACTACACCAACTACACCAACTACAGCAACTACAGCTACTACACCAACTACTGCTACTACACCAACTACAGCTACTACACCAACTACACTAACTACACCAACTACAGTTACTACACCAACTACACCAACTACACCAACTACAGCTACTACACCAACTACTGCTACTACACCAACTACACTAACTACACCAACTACATTAACTACACCAACTACAGCAACTACAGCTACTACACCAACTACACTAACTACACCAACTACAGCTACTACACTAACTACAGCTACTACACCAACTACACCAACTACATTAACTACACCAACTACACCAACTACAGCAACTACAGCTACTACACCAACTACAGCTACTACACCAACTACACTAACTACACTAACTACACCTACTACACTAACTACAGCTACTACACCAACTATAGCTACTACACTAACTACAGCAACTACAGGTACTACACCAACTACACTAACTACACCAACTACAGCTACTACACTAACTACAGGTACTACACCAACTACACTAACTACACCAACTACAGCTACTACACCAACTACTGCTACTACACCAACTAGACCAACTACACCAACTACATTAACTACACCAACTACACCAACTACAGCTACTACACTAACTACAGCTACTACACCAACTACACCAACTACAGCAACTACAGCAACTACACCAACTACACCAACTACACCAACTACACCAACTACAGCTACTACACCAACTACAGCTACTACACCAACTACACTAACTACACCAACTACAGCTACTACACCAACTACAGTTACTACACCAACTACAACTACTACACCAACTACTGCTACTACACCAACTACAGCTACTACACCAACTACAGTAACTACAGCAATTACATCAACATTCTCATAGTGGGCTTAGTGGTCACTTAATGCCTCTATATTCGTGACGGTTATCATGAACCCATTACCAGAAATAATATGCCATGCATGTGCGGAATAATCTATGAGAGAAAGATAACCATATGTCGGAGTTTATTCATATCTGAGCTTTGTTTCTTGATGCAATATATTTGAGGTGAGATCTTAGCTTGGATAATTTATTTATTATGTAATTTCAAGGGCTTATTTTAGATAAACCTCTGTTGACTGCGTGCATCCGGTTCTCGGCCCGCGGCTTTGGCTGTTTGTGAAAAAATTTCTATATGAAATTAAAATGCGATTTTAAGAAGTTTCTTTTAAAAAACTTATGGAAAGTCCCGTAACTGCATTAATTGAATCACGGCTAAAATCTACGCGGAGATTTTCGCAGAGAGCTTGCAGGTAATGAACAGTGAGGAACGGATAGATCTTTTATCGGAACACTGTCACAGTTACGTGTTGTCAGTCAAAGCTAAAACCTATTCCTAATTTTCTTCTCTTTTTTTATTTAATTTAGATTTAATTTTTCGCTCAGCTTCGAACTTTGTTGGGAGGAGAATCCGGTCCACAATATGTGACAGCTTGTTTTGAGTCATTTATGAGTTCGTGACACGATGAAGGCTTAAAAATTAACTTTTTGCAATTGTTACTTTTATTTATAGTCTGAGTATAATTCTCCCAAAAGACATTAGAGTATTGCACCCTAGTAATAATAAGTTATAAGTACACTACTTTAAAGTATTTACAATAAGGTAAGCATTTGATGACTTTAAGCAGACTTCAAATAGTTTATGGATAATCTGTTTTTATAGTCAGAGTGCTGTGTGCCCAAAATACAATTCAAATAGACCTCAAAACAGTGTTTAAGTACCCTATTTAAAAGTATTTAAAATGCGGTCAGTTCTTAAGGTTTTAAAACATATTTCAAATAGTCTATTTGAACTCTGTTTGTAACTTTGTCAGTGGATGCGTCTCAAAATACATTTTAGATACAACTCAAAACAGTGTTAAAGTACCCTATTTAAAAGGATTTAAAATACGGTCAGCATTTAGGCTCTTAAAACATATTTCAAATAGTCTATTTGAACTATGTTTATAACTCTGTGAGTGGATGCGTCTGAAAATACATTTTAGATACAACTCAAAACAGAGTTAAAGTACCCTATTTAAAAGTATCTTAATTATAGTCAGCATAAAAGCCCTTAAACATATTTCAAATAGTCTATTTGAACTCTGTTTGTAACAGTGTTAGTGGTTCTATGCCCAAAATACATTTTAAATACTCTATTTTAATCATATTTATTAAACAAAATACATTGTAAATTGATGAGAGAGGTTTTCCTTCACATGAAATACAATTTAACTACACTCAAGATATATTTCAAACAGGGGCGAAAATTTAAATTTTTTTGTCAAATAGTATTAAAATACAGGAAAATAGTGTTCAAATAGTGAAAATACATATTAAATACTTTAAAATCAGTTTCAAAATCATATGGTTTGGTAAGGGCATGTGTTTACAATTTTTAGTTTATTCGCGATTCTCCTGATGATAGATTTTTATTTTAGAATGGAAGAAAGGCAAAAGGTATGTGTTTACAATTTTTAGTTTATTCGCATGTCTGATTTATAGGGTTTACAAAGAAAAGACCTAATGGATTGCTAATTAATCAATTATGAAAATGTATATAGTAACTAAAGGCGGTAAATCTTTGGTAAGGAATTTCAGCTTAGTGCTTTTTAATATCTAAACTATTGGCGAACTCCAAAATTCAAATGATGGAAAGAGAATGTCACCCATAACGGGGTTCAAAAAAATCCTCCTTATCCGTCAGTCAGACTAATTATTTGATTATTAGCATGGATATGTAGAGTACTTTAACAAACTAAGGAATATGTCATCCATTTTTTTTTTTCAGTCCAAGAAGTCCATTACTTTTTGTTATGTAGCTGGAAATTGTTTCCCAAACAGTGCGCTCTCTTATGGTCACTTCGAGATCACATAACGTCTAACAATTGTTAAGGTCCCTTGGATATGAATGAGAGCCTGTTCTTGTTGTTTGATGTTAACAGGAACAAGTAGAGGAGATGCTAAAGAGAGAAGAGGAAATGAAGATGCAAATTATGGATGAAGTCATGGAAAAGTATAAGGAATTGAAAGCAAAGAAACAATCATTGCAAAAAGCCATTGAGGAAGCAGAGGTTAGAATTACTGACTTGTCAGTAGCTTCGCTTTTCCAAAGATTTTATCCACAAATGCACAGAAATATCCAGCAAAATCCGGAGTTATTAACAGAGTGAAGATTCTTCGACATAAGGGAAGCTTGTTTAGTGATAGAGTTATTATGTTTGTTGTTGAGATAAATAAACTTTTTCATAATTTTCTCATTAATTGGTATCATTAGTGGTAATATTATCTTCCAAGCTCAGAGCTCTGCAAGCTAAATTAGATTCCTTATTGTTCACCTCCAAGTAGCGTTGACAAAACTGGAGATGGATTTTGTCGATGGGAGACCTACCCCATGTTTTTTTAAAAACCAGTCTTCCTTAAGCATGCACACGTTTTTCAAAGGATATTTTCGATTTCCTCGAATATTTCCAAAAGTCGGCCGTTTTATGAAAAATAAGCTCCAGAACCTTTAAAAACTCATTAATACCTCCCTTCTTATGTCAAAGAATCTTCACTCTGTTAATAACTCCGGATTTTACTCCAATTTCATGAACATGGTAAAACAAAACAATCCATCCATTTTAGATCCTGACTGCTTAGGAATAGATAAAATTAAGCGATACACAAAACAAATGAAAGAGAAATATATATCTTTCCGGCGACACAGCCTTGAATATTCAAAGAAATTAGAATTTTATAAAGTTTTTAAAGTTGAATAGTCATAACCACGAGGACGATTTCGCATGAACAAGCCTAGATTAAGTACTCTGGTATTTAGAAATTTACCTTCGATCACTCCACATGTTGCTTTCGTAAGTTGGTGAATTTTTCGTTTCGTTTTCGGTTTTGCTAACTTGCTACAAATTATGGGGTAATAACCCCATACATTTATTATGCATGCATCTTTTCACTCTATTCCTTTCAACTGTGTTTCTGTCAAATAGTATGAAATTGCTGTATGCATAATACATGTATGCGTTTGTAGGGAATTTTTCGAATTATGGAATTTCTTTGATTTTTTTTTAGCCTATTTTCAGGCTGGGTAATCTAAATAACCGGTTAGATATAAAGATAGATTGAACACTCTCTGGAAAGAGTTAAACCTTATATGCACCTTGGTGTTGATTTGGCCTCACCGAACGGCTCACACAATTGGCCGTGAAAACAATAGAAACGGTGACATAACAATGCCCCTATCCCTTAAAACAAAAGGCAATATTGTTTAAGTCGACCACTGAAGTTGGAGGTTCATGTAAGGAACTGGACTACTGGTTGATTTGGATGAGAGCCTATCGAGGGACTCCCTTTAACACAATATTGTCAAAAAAGTATCTGCTGGCTTGGGGCTATCATGCGTGTTAGAAAACAGTTTCCCCGTGAGACTCTAATTATGATCTATAAAGCTCTCATCCAACCATACTTTGATTACTGTTCCTCCGTTTGGGGCAGCTTAGGTATGTGTCAGTCTGAAAGACTCCAAAAACTTAAATTTAGGCCACACGCTTAAAAACTCTGGCTGACCTAAATGTTAGGACCTTCCGCTATCCTTGGTGACCTTGGCTGGGAATGTCTGGAGCAAAGACGGCTGTCGGAATTAAGCTACTAGCAACTGTCCTGTTAAAGTCTCTTCATAATATGGCTCCGATTTATCGAAACAGAATTTTAAAACCTACATCCAGTATTCACTCATATAATCCAAGAAATTCAAAATACAACGTACCTGTTTGTTCCTATAGCGTATAGTGTTGAGATGGGTAAGCGTACAGTTTTCAATATCCCGGGTCTGTTCTGTGGAACACGGCGTGTCACTGAGCGCTAAGACACAGTCCTCTATTTGCAGGGGCGGATCTCGGGGGAGGGTGCGGGGGGGTGCGCAACCCCCCCCCCCCCCCCCCCCCGAGATGACCTGCGGTTTTCTAATACAACTGGTATTCTGCAAAAAAAAAAAAACTATGTGGTTTACTGGTTTTGAAGTAGAGCAAGAGACGAGTGCACCCCCTCCTAAAAAAAATCCTGGATCCGCCCCTGATTTGCTCTCTTAAATAATCTACTTAATTACTTTTTATGTATTACAGTAACTCACAGTTACGTCGGTAGTAATTGTTAATTATTTAAATAGAATAATTGTAAGTTAATATAGATTAATTTGAACTCGTAGTGATAATTATATTAGTTTAAATTTAGTCCTTACTGTAAATCGTTCAACAATACACCTATTTATATTAGGTACACGATTGATTTCACTGTTGCGTTCAACTGAGCCGATAGCGTTTTCTCTCATTCGCTGAGATATTATCTAAACGACCGTGGAAAACTATTGAAGCAACTACTGTATTTGCATTCTTGGAATTGCCTTTTCCTCTGAACACCAGTCCAAGTGCAACCTTGTGCAAAATTTTGATTTTTACCCCTTTTCCTGTATCTGAGGAACGTAACGTTTTGGTTGATTCGGTAGATACTCGTAACGAAATCTTCATAATGTATATGTGTATATAATAATGTGTCAAACTTTCATTGACATTGGTACACTGCAAAACCCTCAAATTCTCAGCCAAACCTACCCTTGATCAGGAAAAATAATTTCTGCGTTGCGATGATCCTGGCCTGTTTGTAGGCTGGGTTCGGCTTAGAATTTGAGGGAGGTGTAGTGAATCAATGTTGATGAAAGCTTGTCACATTCTTAGAATCTGATCATCATGCAAACATCATAATCATCATCATCATCATCACCTTATGATTTTTTTTTTTTTTAAATGCTATCGAACCGTTCCGGAGATAAATGAAAACCAAGATCTTGCAAAAGTTGCGCTACTAGGAATGTTATTTAGAAAGAAGGGTTTGATTCCAGAATCGCAAACAAGGACATGCACCAAAGTTTCCTGACATAGAGATATAAGCAGCATTGTGATGAACCTCTTAGCAATTTGAGTTGGAATTTGTTTATCCGTCCATTTGTCACGACTTTTAAAAATATAATGTTTGAAATATACTTACGTTTTATTTAAATTCAAACATAGAGAATTTCATTCTCAACGAGATTATTTGCAAAATACCACTTAAGTTTTTGATGTTGCAAGTTCAATGACAGGCCCAGAGGTCGCGAAAGACTTGTTTATCTTTGTCACGGATGATATCGATTATTTTGTTTAAAACTGCATTTTGACAAAGTTGAATTCAAGTTACTGCGCTTTTCACAAACATGCGAATTGTGAAGTTCAAAAGCCAACTAACGATTGCGTTTTTCGCCACCGTCAATCATCTTAACGGACCTCCTAGGAAGCAAAACTTTACTTTAACGCGTTCAAAAGGTCATGGTTTGTGATTTGTGATTGGTGGATTTGCATCCGTTTTGTGTGCTTCTGTGTTTCAAGGTTTGTTGCTTGTGATCGTAATTATGATTGACGGCAGCGAAAAACGCAATTGTGAAGGCGGCTTTTGAACTTTAGAGTTCGCATGTTTGTGAAAAGCGCAGTAATATTTTAGTAACAATTTCATGGCGATCGGGAAAGGATAAAATAACTCTAAGGCATTTGAAAAACTTTATTATGGTCTCCTAACTAAAAAACTGTATCGAAACGCCTTCACACGGGAAAACTAAATATACAACCATCGCAAAGAGGCGCGATGTGGTCATCTTTGTCATGGTGTTTAACAGTATTCTACAGGCAGAAGTTTTAGCGTAGTCAGGGCTTTGGCTAGGTTTTTTGTACCCTGGGGTGCATGATCGCGAGTGGTGAAGGCACAAGCCGTGTAGGGGGTCTGGGGGTATCCTCCAACAGAAAATTTTCAAATTTGGAGGCTCCGAACACTATTTTCAGCACGTTTCAAGAGATATGTATGCGAAAAATCGACCTCGAAGAAGTGTGAAAAGGTAGGTGTTTTCGATTATTACAAGTGCTTATTTCCAAGGTCCTGTTAATTTGAAACACACCGTATATTCAAGCACTAGTACATTAAACATTTTACAGTACTGTATGATGTAGTAGATTTTTTTAATTACTTATAATTAGACGGTGCAGGATGCTGAGTAGTGCTAACGAAAGTATGTACTGTTATTTAGATGGAACTCCTCAGTGTTCGGGCAAGGATGGCGAAGAGGTTGATGACGACGATGACGGTGATGATGCTGATGCTGATGCTGATGCTGATGAATAAGTTCTTGTTGACGCAACTGGAGATGGTGGTAATAACCCTATACCTTTATTATGCTTGCATGTTTCCACTCTATTCATATCAACTGTTTGTGTCAATTATATGAAATTGCTTCGTGCATAATACATGTATGCGTTTGTACGGAATTTTTAGGTTCTGGAATTTCTTTGATTTTTTTGGAGCCTATTGTCAGGCTGGGTAATCTAAATAACTGGTTTGATCAGTTCGATATAAAGATAGATACACACTCTCTGAAAAGAGCTAAACCTTATATGCACCTTGGTGTTGATTTGGATAAGAGCCTGTCGAGGGACTCCCTTTTACACAATATTGTCAAAAAAGTATCTGCTGTTTTAGGGCTATCATACGTGTTAGAAAACAGTTTCCCCGTGAGACTCTAATTATGATCTATAAAGCTCTCATCCAACCATGCTTTGATAACTGTTCCTCGGTTTGGGGCATCTTAGGTGTGTGTCAGTCTGAAAGACTCCAAAAACTTAAATTTAGGCCACACGCTTAAAAACTCTGGCTGACCTAAATGTTAGGACTTCCGCTATCCTTGGTGACCTTGGCTGGGATTGTCTGGAGCAAAGAGGGTTGTCGGAATTAAGCAGGTACCAACTGTCCTGATAAAGTCTCTTCATAATAAGGCTCCGATTTATCTAAAGAGAATTTTAAAACCTTCATCCAGTATTCACTCATATAAAATCTAAGAAATTCAAAATACAACCAGTTTGTTCCTATAGCGTATAGTGTTGAGATGGGTAAGCGTAAAGTTTTCAATATCGCGTGTCTGTTCTGTGGAACACGGCTTGCCACTGAGCGCTAAGACACAGTCTTCTATTTGCTCTCTAAAATCGTTTATTTAATTACTTTTTATGTATTGCAGTAACTCATAGTTGTGTCTGTAGTAATTGTTAATTATTTAAAGGGAATAATTGTAAGTTAATATAGATTAATTTGAACTCGTAGTGATAATTATCTTAGTTTAAATTAGTCTTTACTGTAAATTGTTCAACAATGCACCTCTTTAGGTACACGATTGATTTCACTGTTGCGTTCAACTGGGCCGATAGAGTTTTCTTTCATTCGCTGAGATATTATCTAAACGAGCGTGGAAAACTATTGAAGCAACTACTGTATTTACATTCTTGGAACTGCCTTTCTCTCTGAACACCATTCCAAGTGCAACTTTGGTACACTACAAAACCCTCAAATTCTCAGCCAAACCTACCCTTGATCAGGTACGATAAAATCTGCGTTGCGATAATCCTGGCCTGTTTTTAGGCTCGGTTCGGCTTAGAATTTGAGGGAGGTGTAGTGAATCAATGTTGATGGAAGTTTGTCACATTATTAAAATGTGATTATCATACACATCATAATCATCATCATCATCATCACATTATGGACTTTTTTTAAAAAAAAAAAAAAAACTCTACCGAGCCGTTCAGGAGATAAATGAAAAAGCGTGGGAAAACCAAGATCTTGCAAAAAGTTGCACCACTAGGAATGTTGTTTAGAAAGAAAGGTTTGATTCCAGGATCGCAAACAAGGGCACGCACCAGAGTTTCCTGGCAAAGAGATATAAGCAGCATTGTGATGAACCTCTTAGCAATTTGAGTTGGAATTTGTTTATCCGTTCATTTGTCACGACTTTTAAAAATATAAGGTTTGAAATATACTTGCGTTTTCTTTAAATTCAAACATGGAGAATTTCTTTATTCTCACGGAGATTATTTGCAAAATACCACACCTAAAGTTCTTGATGTTGCAAGTTCAGGTGGCGAAGGCATGAGCCTTGTAGGGGGGTCTGGGGGTATTCTCCCCCAGAAAATTTTCAAATTTGGAGGCTCCGAACGATATTTCCAGCACTTTCGACCTCGAATAAGTGTGAAAAGGCAGGTGTTTTCGGTTCTTACAAGTGCTTGTTTCCGAGGTCCCGTTAATTTGAAACACACCGTATATTCAAGGACTAGTACACTAAACATTTCACAATACTGCATGATGTAGTAGATTAATTACTTTTAATTAGACGGTACAGGATGCTGAGTAGTGCTAACGAAAGGATGTACTGCTATTTAGATGGTACACCTCAGTGATATGGCAAGGACGGCGATGATGTTGATGACGATGATGATGGTGATGCTGAAGAATATGTTCACGTTGATGCAGATCGAGATGGAGCCGGTGTTAATAATCATTATGCTAATGATAACAGTTTTTTTTAACATAAGGGTGGAAATTGCACAGGTATGTGTTTTACAATTTAATGCAAGTCTCATCCTGGTAGATTTGCTGAATTGCCTCTGATTAGACTGTTTCGGATGTCGTGAAGTGCTACGTATCAAGAAAAGCGGGTCCAATTCGAAAACAATAGGTATTGTTTTCTGTTGTAAAATTGGCCATATTTAGTCATTTTTGAAATGACTTAAACAATGGTCTCTTTACACATGCAAAATTCCGATGACTACCGAGGCGGCAAATTTGAAACTTCGGCGAGTGTTAAGGGGTGAACAATATTCCTCGGGGGGGGGGGGGGGGTAGGGTTTAGGGTTACATTTGCCTCAAAGCAAAACTCACTCAGAGGGAGGGGGACAAAAATACTGTCGTCACCTTATCGGTTCGGTTACACAACTGCAAAGGTTGTTTAAGGCCCTTTCCGAATATTGGTCAGACAGCATTCAAAGGTTTTGTTTACAAGTTAATGCTCTTAACCCATAACCCCTTAGATAAAGCAAGTAACTAGACCAGAATTATTATGGGGAAAAGGGGTAAGGGATGAAGTACTCCAAATATGGACAGCAGGTCACTTTTCTCTACATATTGGTGTAACAGTCCGATATCTAGAAGGGGAGAGGTGATAATCCTCTCTTGGGAGTGATAATCCCCCAGGATAGTGAGAGGTGATAATCCTCTCTTGGGGGTGATAATCCCCCAGGATAGTGAGAAGCTAGGTGATAATCCTCTCTAGGGGTTGATAATCCCCGGGCAAGGTTGTGAATGGAGGTGAGAATCCCCCTTGGGTAATGGAGAGGTGGAAAGACCTCTCTAGATGTCTAATTCCCCGGTTTAAGGAGTAACAAGAGTCTATGGAGCAAAGTGTGACCTGTATGGGAGCACTTCATCCCGAACCCATGTTTATTAATTGCCAACGACTCTCAATACAGATATCATCACTAATTTAAGCTAGGATTGCGTACCTGCTGCCCGTCAGGAAAAACCCTCAATTATTTTTGAGGGAATTCTGAACCCTCCCGAAAGTAGAGCCAGACACTTAACATGAACCTCGAGGGAGAGAGGTTAGACGAAAATATATTAATAGAAGTTGTAAGTAAATGACAATTAAACTTTTATCAAGTTAATAATCAAAATAAGGCCCAAAGTAACTAAGTGCACAAGCATGTTAGGATGCCTGTACAATGATTCCCCTCAGTAGAAACCCCACCTCTTTTCTCCCATATCTTCCTGACAATTGCCAAATGATTCAAAGTGTAAACAACAAAGATCAGTGGTTCGTATGACTGCAAAAAGTATAAGCAGCTTCTTAAATTTTTAAGCAAGAGAAAAGACCTCATATATAAAACCTTAAGAAAACCAGCAGAGAGAATCAAGCAGTAATAAGGGAGGGTGGGATGGGATTTTGTTCCACGAAGAGAAGAATATGAAGTGCTATTTCGCTGAGCTAGCCGCGAAAATATAGGCATCAACTTTACATGTGAAAGCTGGCATCTAATTGGCTGAGCAAAACAATTAGTGTGACAGGGGTCGCATGCAGGAACTGACCCCTGAAAGGAAGTGAGCTGATTCCACTACTGGTAAGGGCAGGTTTTATGGTTATCACATTAACTCCAATTTATCCTGTCGTATAAATTAGCTTTTTTAAATTCAGCTTCCAAATCTCGCGCTTCATCGATTCATTTTAATAACTAATGGACACACTCAGTGGGTTATTAAGTTCGAAGTGGTAAACTTAGCATTCAAAACTCGCGCTTCGTCCATTCATTTGGATAAACTCGCACCCGGCTACCCGGAGAAAAAAATCTTTCATTTCAGTCTCCTACAAAGTGTTTCATCGAAAAGAACGGGACGTATTGTCGCTTTTGATTTCTCTTCGCAAGGCTTCCTTGCTTTTCACAGCGTTATCAAAAAAGCATTTAAATTCTGCTTCAGTTGTCTGACAAAGAGAATGAATAAAAAGTCTCACATCCGCGGCATTCAGCTATTGAACTAAAGCGTGCCCTGTTCGTGCCCTGTTTTATCTGCGCGCGTTCACGTTCTAATCCAACTTCTACGTAAAGTCGTTTTCGTCATGAAAACTTGGCTCAACTTTGGAATTGTTTTATAACGCTTCTAGCAATATCTATCTTTTCGCGTGCTTACAGGCAATGGGATATTAAAGGCCAAACAAAAACAATAGACGACAAAGTCACACATCCTGTTCAACTCTAAGTTCAGTTTTCAAATCTCGCGCTTCATTGATTTATTTGAATAACTAATACACGTACTCAGTGGGTTGTTAAGTTCAAAGTGGTAAACTCAGCATTTAAAAGTCGCGCTTCGTCAGTTCATTTCAATGAATTCGCACACGGCTACCCGGGGAAAAAGATCTTTCATTTAAGATTCTACAAAGTGTTTCATCGAAAAGTGCGGGGCATATTGTCGCTTTTTATTTCGCTTCGCATGGCTTCCTTGCTTCTCACAGCGTCGTAAAAAAGCATTTAAGTTCTGTGCTTCAGTTGTCTGACAAAGAGATGAATAAAAAGTCTCACATCCCATTCAGCTATTGAACTAAAGCGTGCCCCGTTCGTGCCTTGTTTTATCCGCGCTTGTGCAAATGTTTTTTTCTGTTTTTATCTGTTGTCGAGCTAGCTTGTCCATTTTTTTAAGAGAGCAATTGATCGAGAGTTCAATGCCCTCGCCAATACTAACAACAATAAGCGAACAACAATGATCTGAAAAATCTCACCTTCGTAAAGTTCCTCCCACAGGCTAACAAAGCATTTCGTTCTTAACGTTTCGGAATGCTCGTAAAAGTAAACTAAAGACTAAAATCTTTTTTCTTTTCTTTTCTTTTCTCGGGAGAATGAAGTTGCGCACACAAAAAAGTCGAATAAATTTTCAGAAGGAAAAGTTTGCGGATTATAAAGATCGTGAAAACATATTCTGGGCCGCTTGGGTGAGAATAAGAACGAAAGACGTTCAATCTTAGAAAAAGGTATGGATTACATTCAAAGATCGCACCTTTGAATGTAGGACGCGCAAATAATAAGCTTGCTTTAATAACTGTTTAAGAACGTTCTCTGTAAATTATTTCTGAAATTATATTTTTTTGTTCAGAGCGCTCAGTATAAAAGCACGATCCGATCAAAAGCATCGCGTCAAGGCAAAAAAAAGCTCTCTCCTCCCCCCTAGGATTACAAATTTGTAACGCCGAAGATTAAATGATCATGCACAGACTGTTCGGTCTGTTTTCGGTAGCATCACCTAGGACAAAAGGCTATTGTTTTGATGAATTGAACCCGGTACAATAGACCATTTCTTGATACGAACAAAAGGATACTCTCATTTAGATGATGGATTTCAAAGTTCTGGCAATTCTTGTAACTGTGATGGTGATGATTGTGACGTTGTTGCTGAAGACGACGACGACGACGATGATGACAGAGATAATGTTGGTGGTGATGATGGCGATTCTCCTGATGATAGATTTTTATTTTAGAATGGAAGAAAGGCAAAAGGTATGTGTTTACAATTTTTAATTTATTCGCATGTCTGATTTATAGGTTTTCCAAAGAAAAGACCTAATGGATTGATAATTAATCAATTATGAAAATAAATCTAGTAACTAAAGAGGGTAAATCTATGGTAAGTAATTACAGCTTAGCGCTTATTAATATCTAAACTATCGTCGAACTCCAAAATTAAAATGATGGAAAGAGTGTGTTACCCATAACGGGGTTCAAAAAAAATCCTTCTTATCCGTCAGTCAGACTAATTATTTGACTATCAGCGTGGGTATGTAGAGTACTTCAACAAACTAAGGATTATGTCATCCCCTTTTTGGGGGTTTCCTTTTTTTTCAGTCCAAGAAGTCCATTATTTTTTGTTATATAGCTGGAAATTGTTTCCCAGCAGTACACTCTCTCATAGGTCACTTCGAGATCACGTGACGTCTAACATTTGTTAAGGTCTCTTCGATATGAATGAGAGCCTGTTCTTGTTGTTTGATGTTAACAGGAACAAGTAGAGGAGATGCAAAAGAGAAGGTTCTGGAGCTTATTTTTCACAAAACGACCGATTTTTGGAAATATTCGAGAAAATCGAAAATATCATGTGAAAAAAGTGTGGATGCTTAAGGAACAACGGTTTTTAAAAAACATGGGGTAGGTCCCCCATCGAAAAAATCCATCTCCAGTTTTGTCAACGCTACTTGGAGGTGAACAATAAGGAATCTAATTTAGCCTGCAGAGCTCTGAGCTTGGAAGATGATATTACCAATAATGATACCAATTAATGAAAAAAATATGAAATATTTTATTTATCTCAACAACAAAGATAGTAACTCTATAACTAATTAAAACAAGCTTTCCTTAAGTCAAAGAATCTTCACTCTGTTAATAACTCCGGATTTTACTCCAATTTCATGAACATGGTAAAACAAAACAATTCATGCACTTTAGATCCTGACTGTTTAGGAATAGATAAAATTAAGCGATACACAAACTAATGAAAGAGAAATATATATCTTTTCCGGCGACACAGCCTTGAACATTCAAAGAAAATAGAATTTTAAGCCTAGATTAAGTACTCTGGTATATGTATTTAGAAATTTACCCTCGATCACTCCACAAGCTGCTTTCGTAAGTTGGTACATTTTTCGTCTCGTTTTGTTTTGCTAACTTGCTACAAATTATGGGGTAATACCCTTCTACATATATTATGCTTGTATGTTTCCACTCTATTCATACCAACTGTTTGTGTCAAATAGTATGATATTGCTGCATGCATAACACATGTATGCGTTTGTACGGAATTTTTAGAATTATGGCAAATTTCTTTGATTTTTTTGGAGCCTATTTTCAGTTTGGGTAATCTAAATAACCGGTTTGATATTTAACAATTATTCCTCGACCCGAATAGGCTCTGAGTCAATAACCTATGAGGCCTCTGATTAGACTGTTTAGGATGTCGTGAAGTGCTAACAAAAGGATACTCTCATTTAGATGGGTTTCAAAGTTCTGGCAATTGTTGTAACTGTGATGGTGATGATTGTGACGTTGTTGCCGAAGAAGACGACGACGATGATGACAGAGATAATGTTGGTGGTGATGATGATGATGGCGATTCTCCTGATGATAGATTTTTATTTTAGAATGGAAGAAAGGCAAAAGGTATGTGTTTACAATTTTTAATTTATTCGCATGTCTGATTTATAGGTTTTCCAAAGAAAAGACCTAACGGATTGATAATTAATCAATTATGAAAATATATCTAGTAACTAAAGGGGGTAAATCTTTGGTAAGTAATTTCCGCTTAGCGCTTATTAATATCTAAACTATCGTCGAACTCCAAAATTAAAATGATGGAAAGAGTGTGTTACCCATAACGGGGTTCAAAAAAAATCCTTCTTATCCGTCAGTCAGACTAATTATTTGACTATCAACATGAATATGTAGAGTACTTCAACAAACTAAGGATTATGTCATCCCCTTTTTGGGGGTTTCCTTTTTTTTTCAGTCCAATAAGTCCATTATCTTTTGTTATATAGCTGGAAATTGTTTCCCAACAGTGCACTCTCTCATTGGTCACTTCGAGATCACATGACGTCTAACAATTGTTAAGGCCCCTTGGATATGAATGAGAGCCTGTTCTTGTTGTTTGATGTTACCAAGAACAAGTACAGGAGATGCAAAAGAGAAGTTTCTGGAGCTTATTAATCTTTCAAAAGCGACTTTCTAGTATTTATACTGAATACGATCGTTGATGTTAATGACAGCAACAAAGTTTTGAAAACAGAAATGTTATTTTCTGACTTTTTTCTGTCCCGCTGATGATCCGGTAGCACATTAACTGATATTATTATCTGCAAAAGGCACCAGAGCAGTACCCGGCAACAGAAAGCGTCCGTCATAGAGCTGCTTCAATTGTAGACAACTATACGAATAATTTGTAATTCTAATATTAACAAGATTTGTGTGTTGGGATAAGGGAATACTGTTGTCACGGACCCAAAAGGAGGTGAAGTTAAACATTACTACCAAAGAAAAAAGCTGTGACTCTTAGCATTGGATCTGTCCAAAAAGAGTGTCTGATGGCTAAAAGAAATCAGCATCTTTCATTTAAGTACATGGAATTTGTACTTACGTGACATCCCTTTTGTAACTGATGTTTCAGTTGACTATTAAGCTCGTGTTTAAACCGGTCTTTCTGAAACAGTTTCATTTCCTGAAACCTTTGGATATCTTTATGACGAGTTTGAAATAGGCGAAAAAGGTAACATTGAGAGACGCGAACGAGGATGTCGACAAAGTCTGTATTGAGGTACTAAAAACTTTTCACAACGCAGGTGGAAAACCTACACGCGGTTTCTCACTAATCATTCAACACAAAACATTTAGTGCTTTGAACTGCACCCAAGTCTTTGGAAACAGAGTGAAGGAATCGCTTAAAAGAAATACGAATTCGAATTCACGAAAAGTCGAATTGCCCCATGTCAAATACTTTCATGCCTTTGTTAGCACTCTCAACATGTCTCTCCCATCGGTGCAAACAAAGACAAAAGAAGATGAAGTTGGGATTGGGGTGGACTGGCTCAGTGTTTGACAACGAACTTTAAAAGCGAATCATCTCGAGACAAAGCGGGATCTTTACCTTCAGCCTCATGGGACTATGTCATGCTATTTGCTATATTTTTAAAAAGCTGAAACTTTTTTTGCATCAATTGAATTCCAAAAATAATGGTCCAGTTTTATTATTTAAGACTATTTTGGCATTGATATTGTTTCCGTCGTCTGTTGCAATGGATTGCATTTGATTGGAACTTCAGCCAACAACAAGATACAGGACACATACAGTAATTTCAACCAGATAAGTACTTGACTGATTCAGATAATGAAAGTGAAGAAGAAGGTGACTTTGAAGTAGTTTATGGCAGGACATGCCGTGACCAGTTCGGGAAGATCAGTACGAGATCATCACTGGTGCGTCTGGATCTATGAGGCTTGTGTCATATTGATGATTATACGATTTAGATCCAATTTGTACTGACGGCAAAAGTCGGTAAATAGGAGTCTTAATAGCTATCGCTTATCCGTTTTTGCTACTTCGGCTAGATAATTATGTTCTTTTCCATATTTTCAGTTACTTATAAATTGTATTAGTGGCGGAGTTTATGTGAATTCAAGTAAATTTATTCCTTGATCTTAGTAGGGTCTACTCCCAAAAGTGATTGACGTGTAGGATAGAGACAGTTAATAGCTAACCAAAATTAGTAGTTAACTGAGAATTAGATATCCCATTAGCACCCTCTTTCTTAGGCGATTGAAAAACTTCGGTATGGTGTCCGAAAAAAAACTCTATCGAAACACCTTAACAAGAAACCTATGATATGCAATTATCGCAAAGAGGCACGATGTGGTCATCTTTGCTGCAGTGTTTAACAGTATTCTACAGGCAAACGTTTAAACTTAGCAGATTAATTCAGGATTTATTGCCCTTGATCAGAGGGTACAGGATGCCAAAGGTGCTAACGAAAGGATACTCTCATTTAGATGGGTCTCTTCAGTGTTAGTCTCTTCAAAGTCTGCGATGATATTGACGATGTTGATGGTGGGGATAATAATTATGATGATGATAGATAGATACCGTTTTAAAAACGTTATTAAAAAACAATGACAAAAAGAGTCAAATACACAGCGATTTGTAGGGAATGGAAATTAATTAATCTTCATCTTCGTTCTCCTCTGTAGAAGGGGAATAGAAATTGGTTTCTAACGTCTCCACGTTTTTGTGTGTAACTGATCCGCAATCGTGACACCGAAGAAAGCCCTGTTTCATGTAATTTCTCCCCCAGGGAATCTGGTGATCGCATGTAAGACAAATCTTGTTGTAATCGTGCCAAAAGTATTTAGGACATTTCATGATCAATGTCCCGTACACATTAGAGTTCTCGCAATGTTCACAGCGACGTTTAGAGTGAAAGGTGGTTGACGTTTCAGGGTTACTACTTTCTGTTTCCTGACTGTCGTTTTCAGTGTCGTTGTCGCTCTCTTAGGTGCCTTCAGCTTCAACGCCATTCTCAGGAGCCACTTCCTCCTCCTCCTCCTCCTGACTTTCAATATCCGATGAACTCTCCTCATTATTACTCTCGTTATCGGAAGTATTTTCTACATTTTAGTAGCCTTTTTCCTTTTCTGTTAAATCACTTAACAACCTTTTGTTCTTGATTAAACCTTTATCGATTCCTAACTCTGCAAGTCCATCTAGAAACGTATTCAGCGCACGAGGCTTGGTAACCTCATTGTTATGAGGGAGTAACACATACTCAACTAGGTCAGCGATGTTTGTGACGGGAATAGTGCGTTTATTTCGAAGTAATTGTCCGCTGGGGGTCCAGAAAAGAGTATCTTTGGACGCGGCTATACTATGCAGCAAATCAGAAGCACGCTTTTCCGGCACTGCTCGGGAAAGATGACCCAAAACATCTTTTATTCTTGGTTCTTCATCCCCGCTTTCATCACCAGAACTTTCGCTTTCTTCATGTTCACTCTCTTGATCTTCCTTTTCAACCAAATCTATCTTTCTCTTCATTTTGATGAGTACCCGTGACAGACTTAGCTTCGAATGATCAACCAAGCGATTCGTTACCTCTTTTATAGCATTAGAAATCCTAAGCTTGAAACAACAGGGGCTAATACATCTTCAATAAAACCAGTACCCTCTTGAACAAGGACTCGCTTCTTTGTTTTGAAAGGGACATTTGGACTGGCCAGGTTAAGTAAAGCATCCTTATATGGCAGCAATACCTACTTATTTTCTCCGGAGATAGGAATGTGTCCCATGAGTACATTGTTGAGACTTGGACTAGTGCATGTAGTTGCTGTGGTGTAGCTGTCTTTAAAAGAAACTGGCACTGATAAGCAGGGCAAGCAGCTAACAGCTGAAGAAATGAAGAAATCCATGATTGCTGTTCACTACACGAGACATTGCTGCAAAATGAACTAAGAATGGCAGTTGGTAGTCTTTTATAGAATCTGGTGGAGGGAAAACAATAGAAGTGTGGTGGCGGTGGTGATGGTGGTGGAGGGAAAACAATAGAAATTTGGTGGCGGTGGTGGAGAGAAAACAATAGAAATGAGGTGGTGGTGGTGGAAAGAAAAACAATGGAAATGTGGTGGTAGTGGTGGAGAGAAAACAATAGAAATGTGGCGGGTGGTGGTGTAGAGAAAACAATAGAAATGTGGCGGGTGGTGGTGGTGGAGGGAAATCAATAGAAATGTGGCGGTGGTGGTATATAGTTTCACTGTTTACGAAGCAGTGTTAAAAAGAAAAGAAGTTGAGTGTAGGGTCGATGTAGGGTCGATGTGGGGTCGATGTGGGGTCGATGTAGGGTCGATAAGGGGTCGATGTGGGGTCGATGTTGGGTCGATGTAGGGTCGATGTGGGGTCGATGTGGGGTCGATGTGGGATCGATGTAGGGTCGATGTGGGGTCGATTTAGAGTCGCTAGGAGGTCGATGTATTTGTGGATGGAAAAATATATAGAATAAATGAGGAGGTGGAGGTGGAAGAGGGAAATAAAAAACATTCAGGAGGGAAAATAATAAAATTGTGGAGAAGGGAATAGAAAAAATTAAGGAGGGAAATAAAATTGAAAACGGAGAGGGGTAAGTAAAACATTGTGCGCAATGTAAAAAAAAAAGGATGGTTTGCTTTCTTTGACTATTTTAATAGATTTCTTTCAAATCACTGTGTATTTAATTCTTTTTGTTTTATAATAATACGTCAATATGCTTCCTTGAGGTTTTTCCTGTAGAGCTAATTTGTATTCAACTTTGGGCTTGTGAACTCGCATAATTAACTGACTCACGGTGCGCGAAACGTTGAGACTTCAATAGTTTTTTCATTTCCTCGAGATAAAACGGAGACAACAGTTCCGTGATAGTCAGACAAACTTGAAATAAAGCGTTTTCAGCCCCCGGGAGTTTAAAAGAGGATTTACGGTAGCGTTTGGCCTTGAATGGCATAAGCCAAGTTTTCGCTGAACACGAGGAACGGCACGAAGACACGCTGAGGATGATGGCATTGAGACGTCAAGATGCTAGTGTTACGCGCAGGTAGTTGTTGTACAAACAACCTCTTTCCTCAATTTTTCGCTTTTGGGAACATGCACAAACTACCCACGATATCACAGACCACTCAACGACTCAATTAGGGAGCGTCTACTTCGTCGACATAATTAATTGTCCATGATTAGACGGTGCAGGATACCGTTTAGTTCTAACAAAAGGAAACTCTCCATATAGATGGATCTCATTTGGGTTGCAATGATAACATCTGTGATGATAATTGGTGGGGTCATGTTGATGATGATGACGACGACGATCACCATGCCGGAGATAATGATGGTGACGGTGTTCCTGGTACCACTTTTACTTTAAGACATACAAATATGTGTTTCAAAATTCAAATTATTTGCTTGTCTGATTACAGCTTTTCCAAAGAAAAGAATAATGGAATTGTTAATTAATCTATTATGAAAATGTCGTAAGGGGCTAAATTTTTGGCAAGTAATTCAAGCTTTCCGCTTAATATCTAAACTATCATCGATCTCCAAAACTAATGGATAGATTGTGTCACCCATTACAGGGTATCTCAAAATCCTACAACAAACTAACGATTTCATTATCTTTTCTCAGTTTAAGAAGCCCACTTTTTTTTTATATCAAAGTTGTTTTCAGGGGAGGTGAATTTTCCTGACAACCAAGAAAAAGGCCGCCAAATATACTGGCAAAGCTTCTGAGGTTTTGAGACATACACACACTCAAGCATGTTAACAGTTGTTCATTAAGGTCCCTCCCGATCGGATGTGAATGTGAGACTGTTCTTTACGTTTAAACAGGAACCGGTAGAGAAGATAAAAAAGAAAGAAAAGCGAATGAAGAAAATACAGTTTATGGTATTTAATAGTACATTTTTTTCTCAGTTTAAGAAGCCCACAATTTTTTGATATCAAAATATTTTTTGATGTCAAACTTATGACGTGTTAAGCCCCTTTCAAACGTGGAATTTCTTACGAGTGCCGATCGAACACCTATGTTGTGAAGATTTCTTGTAGTTTAAGCAGTCTAAAGTAGTCAAGAGCTCTTTTTGTCCCCGTTTCTCCATTTTTCTTTCTTGTAATTAGCTCCTGTTGAACTTTTTTCGAGGAGTTCACTTGCTTTAATCCGAAGTAATTTCACAAACATTTTCAAAACCGTTCACCATGTCGAGCCAAACAAAGAAAACAAGTTTTGCATAACGTCATCCATGTACTCTGATAGATCATGGGCAACGACCAACCACAACGCGCGTAGCATTCACATCATTGTATAATAATATTTAGATTTGAGGTTATTTTGGTCTAAAAAATTGGGCGTTGAGTTTAGTCATGTCTTTATCAGATATAAGACACTCATTGAGCATTAATTTCTTTTGTTTTTTCTTTGTTAATTATTAATGAGTTTTTGAATGAAAAATAATATATTAAAGGTGATATAAAGAAACATCAAACAATACCAATTAATACAACGACATTTACTACACTACTTAAACTGTTCATTGCAGCACTTAATTTGCAAAACACTAATCGAACGCTTCCTGAAATAGTCAAATAAAAAACATTCTACAGTAGTTAAAAGTAGTTGTGGTGATACTGAACTTAAGTCCCATGACGGCGAGAGACGACTAGGAAATATTTTCAATTGGCAAAAAAACATCTTTATCTCATAAAGGGCCCCTGAAAAATAGCACCTCAAGTTGTCCTCGTACCATACCTTTGACCAACATCTACCGCTACCTAGTTATCCACGTTTCACCGCGGCTACTCAACTTTACCTCTCCTTATCCAGGTCTCATACCGTTTCCCAACTTACCCCAAGTCACACAGGTGTCATGCCGTTTATCCATGGTTACTCTAATTTACCTACCTGTTTACCCATATTCAATCAACGGTGGCCACGTCTCACCCCATTTACCCATGCCAGGTGTGCCCACATTTAACCCCTAGTTATCCACGTTTGTTTTTCACCACTCAGGAAACAAAACCACCAGAATCAAAGATGATCGGAGTAAGTTAATCATCTCTTCCTTTCAGCATGTCTTATGATGTACCCCGTAAACAGAGAGCCTTAAATTCTAAGACGAGGACGACTATGAGTACGACTTTCTGTCAGTACTAAGTGAGTACTAGGTAGTGCTCTTCCGTGAACAACGTCATTTTGGCGGGAAAATGTGATAGGGTGTTGTAGTGGCAGGAACAAGTTATCAAATTTTACAAGTTTTAAAATCATTTGCAACCGGAAAAGGGCTAAACCTTCTCCAATAAAAATAATCGTACTAACTTTTCAGGTGAAAAATAGTACAATTATGAAGCTTTCAGAGTTGAATATTTTTCGACAATACGGGAAAAAACTTTAAGTTAAATCTCGTACTCGTAGTCATCCTTGTCCTCAAATCTAAAAGCTCTCTAATGTATGGAATATATGATTTCATCTGATAAAGTTTCCGTTTTTATTTATTGAGGCAAAAAGCACACTACCATTACGAGAATTGACCAGAATAAATAGATTAAAAATCTTCCTTGATGTTTTTTTTTCTTTTTCCTTTCATTAATTGTATCATTATATGTAATAATTTGAAAATTTCTTTTGCCATCTAATGAGCTGGTTATTGAACAACAGGTAACTGAGTTAATAGTACTCCTCATGTGGTACCAGCGTTGTTCAGAGTAATTGGATTTTCTGTTTCAGTTTTTTATTTCATCTACTGTTCATGTTGTTTTATCCATCAGAAAACAGTATTACCAATACCGGCACGGTTGATTCGCAGAGTAAGTGGACTTTCTGTTTATCCAAGTGTATCCAAGTGTTTGTTCATTTCTGCCTGTGTGTACATTTAAGGCCACGGGAGACACCTATATATGAATAAATTTATATAAAGGCAAAATTTTACTTGAGCTACATCTTTTAAAACGCTTATATCTTGGCTGTTTTAGAGGCGATTTAGATATAAATTGTACAAAGACATTGTGAAATGTTGGAAGTTTAATAGGGTTTCTTTTATTTGGTAGTCTGGTGCTTTGCAGCGATGCTTTAAGCCACAGTTGTACAAAATTGGGAAATCGTGATTTTGTGTCCAAGTTTGCGCAAAACATAGAAGACAGCACTCCGCTGTGATTTTAGTAATAAATGATCAGTCAAAACCTCCAGACAGTGTGTTTTGTATTGAGCAGATTTTCTAATTTAACAATTACCAGCAAGATTCAATCGCTTAAATGAGCAAAATCTTCCATCCCTGAAACTGATTAACACACGTGAACACTATTATGCGCTCATCTTTTATCCAGTTATGATTTGTTGGCTTCACACGAGAGCTTCAAGTATAATGTAAGTGTACTTGGAACCTACTTTGCGTGTAAAGGAATACCGTGTGAAGGGATTGGTGACCGTGCAAACGTTCGTAGTTCAAAGAAGTCAAAGTTCTGCGGCAAGTATGGGCTACACCACACTTGAAGAACACATTGACCAAAAAGAAAGGCATGTGCACGTGCAGCACCCGGCGGGGGGAGGGGGGATTCCGCATATGAAAGGCATGGGGATGCTCGTCGGAAATTTTGAATTAAACCCCTAAAGGAGACAGATCTGGGCGTGGCCCAAGCTTTTTTTGACCCCTAAAAGAGACCGTGTTAAAACACAGACGATATAATATTTTTATATTTTTTCACGTGCAACCCTAAACAAGACCTTCACGACTAAATATGATGGCGTTTTAACCAGAACACCCTAAGCGAGACCAAAATCCGAAATTTACACCCCTAAGCGAGACGACGAGCATCCCCACCCCTTTCATAAGCGGAGTCCACCTCCCGGGGTGCAGCGGTTCTTACATTCTAGTGAGCGGAAAGGTTGACAGCTTTTACTCCAAGTAATATATAACATATTTTGTAACTATGTGTGAAGCCATGTTTTCTACAGAGCGACTAAAGATTTCCTAGTGCACTTGAATCATGGGCTTACTTAAGACTAACTACACGCATCTTTTTTGAAGCGAACAATTATCTTGTAAACCTGACGGTATCAAAGGTTTTACTTTGTGCATACACTTACAATAAATGCATAACAATGAGCCCAAGGTGTCCCCCGGGACCTTAAACCCCTAACTGTACTCGCGTGCGAGAGTTTTGGCAGTAAGCCAGCTAGTAAGGCCCCCCTTCCCGCGCCTTTGCCACGAGAAAATTCCAATTTCAAAGCGTCTCCTCCCCATTCTTACCCTGCGAGCAGAGGCCCTTCGATCTTCCTAGATAAGTCGGGTTCCCGACTTATCTTGGAAGATCGAATGGCCTCTGCTCGCAGGGTACCCCATTCTCCGCACGGCTTAGCAGCTCCTCTATCTGCCAGAACTTTGCTCACGCTTAAGCGACTTGTCCTTTTTCTCCACGCGGCTTCGAAGCTCCTCTGCCGAAACCTTGCTCACGCTAACTTTCCCCCCTGCTACGCAGGCTAATACGTGACTGATTGACCCAAACCGGTATTTCATGCAAGCTAAAAGATAGCCATTTTTTGCAAATCAGAGAGATTCTTTTCTCCCTAAGAGCTCTGTTTTCTCCTGAATTGAGCAGTCGGACAGGGCGGTAATTAGGGACTAAAAAAACGCACAATGCCTCGCGGGTCTTTAAAACTTCTATATTTTTGTTCTACGCAGGGCAATAAAGTAGAATCACAACCAAAGCTTACAGACGAGTCAGAGGAGGATGCTAAAGTACATGAATCAGTGGCTGAGTTGGCGAGTGAGGAGGACGTGGGTGTAAAATACCTTGGAAGATCGAAAGAGGGGTTAGAAGAAAAGTCTGAAGATGAAACTGAAACTGAAAATGAAACTGGAGATAATGCAGAAGGAGAGAAAGTTATTGAAGTAGAACCCGCAGCAATTCCAGCAAGTGATGGTACTACCTTTTCCTTCAATGAGTGGGCTGTTCACTTATTTTTTCCTCCTGATGCTGTATCTGAGCGTACGTCAATAGTGGTTCATTTATGGAATTACAGTGTTCGCTCACCCCCGCTGCAGGAGCATGAAGCCATCACTAGCAATGTTATTGAAATATCTTCCGTGAATGGCGAAGAACTAAAATTTAACACCAAGGTGAAGCTATCATTATCCCACAGCGCAACAGGCCTACAGGGCTACGAGATAGTGATAAAAAAGCTGATTGACAAGGAGACAAATACTTGGGAAGACGTGCATGGAACTAGGGACATACGTTGTCATCAAGACTTCGAAGACAAACATCCTCCTCACATGAAAATACCGGACATTTTCGTCCCAGTTGCTCAAGCCGATATATCCGAGTGCTCAACGTACGCAGTAGTTTGCCGTCTCAAGGCTTCTTCAACTAACATCATCACATCTGGTGGCGGCTCATTCAGCCATCCTGACTTCCCAGGCGTGAAAGTTACAATCCCTGAGAATTCTGTTGCACCTGACGCAAAGTTTCCGTTTGAGTTGAAGGTCCAAGAGGTTCCAAATACAGAATTTGAAGAGGAGGACATAATTCTTGGACCTGTATTGCGAATCAAGTGCAAAGAAGCTGTCCAGTTTTCGAAACCTGTCACCATTCAGCTGCCAATTTCTCTTCAAGAGCAACAAGACTTCAATCTAAATCCTACAACACGTCACGTCAGAGTGCTGTTCCTCAAGTCCCATGATGAACCAAAAGAATGGATTGATATCACTGATGATCTTGTGGAACCGCCAACTCTTGATGGAAAGTTTGTAAGGTTTCTTGTGAAACGGTTCTCGGCCTATGCGCATAGTGTTATGAGTCGAAACAAAAACTCCAGGTTTCATAAACAAAGAACTACAAATCGCCTTAACAGCAGCATTTATGATCAGCCCAGATTAGCAGTCTTTTTCGCTTACTTTCGTCCTGATCTTTTAAGAATTTTGTGCTTGAAGAGTTGCCTTGCTCACCTTAAAGTAAAGGTGTTAAAGGATCTTGAAAAACAATGTATAACGCCCGTTTGCAGCAACTCGAAGAGAGATATGACACCTGGGCACGATGAGGCATCCGTGTCTGTATCAGGAGGAATATACCCTTACATAAGGAGAGAAATGGGAGAAATTCTTCTCAGAATTTTAGAGCACCATCCAGACGATGCTGAACTGGAGGTTTGTTTCCGCAAAGACAAAGAAGTAGCACGAGTGGAATTTTATAGCACCTTAAATGCTAGAGCGCCTCTTTTGTGCAGATTACATTTAAAAATGCCCGTTCAGGGTACGGATCGTTTGAACTTGAGGGAACGTACGCGAAATCCTAGTGCAGTGAAGGAAGGCAGTCCAACGGACAATGACCTTGAACATCTGTCAACAAAAATCTCTAACGATTGGAAAACGCTTGGGCGACGACTATCTTTCAATGAAGCACAGTTGCAAGAATTTGATAACGGCCATAAAAAAGTATCCGAAAAAGCATACGCCTTGTTGTTAGCCTGGAAGCAAAAAGGCGGCTCAAATGCTACCTACAGTGTTCTGAAGCAAGCGCTGTGTGACCAGCGGGTGAACCGTAGAGATTTAGTACAACAATTTTGTTGTTACTGAATTCGGTTTTTACTTTGTCCTTCCGACCAAATTTAAAGCAATCTAATTCCCACTTATTATCGATGAAATTTCTTTTTTTTTTCTTGTACAAGCAGAATCAAAAGAGATAAATACGTACGTCAAAATAATTATGTTGTATAGTGAAAGTAATGTTAGTATAGTAAATAGATTTTGGCTTTGCGCTGGCCTCTTAGAGCTCCTACCCCACTATAGTCTTTATTCCATTTTAGTCGCATTTAAGCAAATTTAATAGAGGTCTATTGACGTCATGAAAATTAAATTTGTGAAATTATGGGATTTGTCAAGATATTCTGAAAGAACAACGTCCGAGAGGCCTACTTGTCTAAAAGAAAATCCCATCGGCCTTAATTAGGACATTAATATAGAATATGCTTTATTAGTATTTTTCATACGTAGTATAAAATTTAACTTAGATTCTATCGCTCTCTTTTGGAATACTTAATGTATAGATTATATTATAGGGTATATTTAACAATTATTCTTTGAAATCGAGGTGAATAGTGGCTACATATTTACCGAGCCGCGAAAGCGGCGAGGTAAATATTCCCAAAGCCACTATTCACCGAGATTGAAAAGAATAATGGTTTTAGTATATACACACGAAGTGATCTCAACAAAATCGGAGAGGAAACCATTAAAAAGTACTATTTGATTGACAGATCAAATCACGCGTAAGTTTAAAAATAGATCTTTGCAGAATTTTCAAACATGGCAATTCACACGATTATCATTTCGCAAACAACAGCGTAATGGCTTAAATGGACCCGCTAAAAGTTTGAACTGTTTCCTTACCTGAGAAGAAAAGTGGAGCTTTGTTGTTTTCTGTTGACTCGCCAAGTTTATAGCCAAAAGGGCTTGTTGTGTCGTTCTTCGCATGAAGTGCTGACAAAAATGGCGGCTCGGTTGCTCGAGGTAAGACGTCCTCTTCCTGTTTCATTCTTTTTCCTGTTTATTTAAAACGTAGAATTTCTGCAAACATTTCCTTTTAAATTTGTTTCTCATAAATAAACTAAGATTTCTGAGCCAAAATTTTCTTGTTAGAAAACGCTGAGTTCATGAAACGGCTTCTTCTACGCGAATACACGGGAGTTGTAAACAATCCATCGAGCACAAAACTCAGCTACAGTAAATTGAAAAACGCCGTATTGAATCCTTCCAAGTCTTTTCTTGCCTTAAAAAAGTCAACCCTAGGATTTTGTCGACTTCTAAAAGATCGTGTTCTAAAAAAATGGGAAAAACACTGAGCTCACACATTATCCACTGGCTAGGAGGTGAATATTGTTGAGATAGCGAACCAATCAGATCGCTTAAATCACCAAGATCACTGAGTGTGTATATACTAACATAGGGTATGTTTCTAGCGTTTACTTTCGATTGTGCAATTCCATATTTTGTTTTACTATTTATTAGTTATCTAGTTTTGCACGCCCCTAATTGAAACCAGTTTTTGTGGATCTACGTTAGTGTGGATGAATAAAGTAGATCTTATTTTACCTTATGTCTCTACCCTTTCATATGCAGTCAAATCCCTTTATAGCGGATGATGTAAGGGCCTCGAGTTAGTGTCCTCTCAAGCGAGTCCTTAATAGTGGGAGTTTATTTCACTCAAACGTTTTATAACCGCGGCTCCAGTGGAGCTTGGGCTACCTGTAAATCTATATGTATCAGCCTTCACAGATTTGTCAGGGCCGTCCACACTTGGCGTCTGGGTACTGGCACAAAATGATGCTATATTCAAACTTTGGGTAGCCGATATGTAACTGTGTACAGTACTTACATGTACTCACTTTCGCCCTGTCAGACGCCATTTTGAAACTTGAACTTAGCACGGGAGAGTAAAAAGCAGAGGATTAGCCTGGTAACAGTAAGTACTTGACAAAACAGTGTGTTCATATTGGTGCCCAGTGAGTACCGAAATGGGGCACGGTGCCAGGGCACCATGTGTGGAGGCTGCCTCAGTTTTCATTCCAAATGCGGTGCCGGTAGCATATTGAGATTGATCAGATGCCTCATGGTGGGTCTGCCGTGAGGACAGTTTCAGGGATGTTCAATCTTTCTAATGTGACAAGCTACCTCCTTTTTTTGCGTCTGGTTAAGTGAAGCTCCAACCCTGATGGTCACGCGACACGCACAACTTGCAAACATTTTTCTCACCCTAGAGGGTCTACACCGGGAGAATCGCTCAACATGAAAATCAGTTCTTCAATGTCCTTGACACCAAATGTCCAGTTCTTGCTCATGGGAAGAGAAACTAGCTTGACCTTTTTCATTGCCTCGGCATTGTGATCAATATCAAAATCAAATCAATTCTTTTGAAATATTTGTACGTTATTTGTAAGAATAGCTTGATTGGCAGCTGTTAGTTCAAACTTTCTGGTTTTCCAACCTACTTTACGAAAGTATTAGTCAGCCCCAAAAATAAATGTTACCGTGGCTCAATTATTTCGGAGGGGGGAGCTTATTTAATTAAGCGAGGATGAAGCTATCATTTCTCCATAAAAACTAGAATGAAAAAGCAGCTCCGGCAGATGAAGTTTGGGGTCATGTAGCCGAAGATCAAAACCAACGGAAATTCCAGCACGTGGAGGAAAAATACCGGATCAGTCCTCGTGGAGTGTTACAGCCCAGATCAATTAATACAGTCTTTCATTTAAGAATTCAGGGGGAGAGGAGGAGGGCTTAAAAAGGGAGGGGGGTTAATAACTTTTTCCCCTGAAAAAAGAGGGCTCATTGAAGAGGGGATGGCTTATTTAAGGGGGGGGGGGGGTCTCAATAGAGGATTAACTTTTTTTCCTCTTAGCTTGTTCTATTTTCACGACCTCCTTACAATCTGAAAGCCCGGAAGAGCTGCTAAATGATTTCCACAAAGGAATTTTCATTATCTTAATGATTTTATTGTTCCAGTTCGATTATACTATAACTAACAACCCTCCTCAGGGGCGAGGTCTTTAGATCAGTTACCCTAATTACACCTGCGTTTGCAAGGAGTTCTTGCGCATTTCAAGTTTATAATTTATGTGGTCCCTTTTCAAGTCTTAGAACAGCTAAAATGCTCCAAGGAGGAACCAATATAAAAGATTTTTCGAGCGAGTTTTATAAAGAGTCATCGAGTCGATGGAGCGTAGGTGATATGTACAGAGATTATTCATTGAGTCATACACTACAAAAACAAAGATGGCTATCAACCGATTCTTTCATTATATCGCCCCATGTAAGGGAAGTCAAGGCAGTCTTGGATTCTGGATTCCAGTATTTGTCAGTGTAACTTGGATTCTGAATTCCAACCGTCAGTGGCATGGAATTCCCTTACTTTGGGCGAACTATAAGTCGTTTGTCGTCCATTTTTAAGCGAAAAACAAAACATACTCTTATTAGGACACATGCATAAAAACAGTCTATCAATAATTTGAATAGATGACAAATATGGAGTGAAATGTAACTAATGGCTCAAAATTAATAAGGCGCCACCAACATAGGTTCAGATAGAAGTCATACATACAGGCATCTGTTGCCTACCATTTTTCAAAAAACCGCTTGTCAAAATAAAATACTTTTGTCAAATCCTTTCCCAAAAAAACCGCTCAGATTGTGAATCTCAAAAATCCGGATTTGGATTTGATCTGAAAAATCCACCCAGAGTGTGGATTTTATGGATTCGTGATCCGTTTTTGGATTTGCCCAAAAAAACGCAAAAATCCGTTTTTGGATTCGGAAATCCGGGTTTGGATTTTCCCAAAAAAACGCACCCTTAGGCCCCATCCACACGAATCTGTATAATTCTTAACCGCATATTTTTTTTTACTCGAATCGGCCTTCTCTCCACACGAAACCAACGAATACGCTCATTGCGGATCTGCAGCCTATTCGCGGAAAAAGTATGCGGTTTTAAGTGGTGTGGGGGAGGCCTTAGTTCCAGTCTTAAAGCAACGGAATCACAAGCTTAGTGGGAACGAAATGAAAATTTCGGATTCAGACTTCGTTTCTGTTCATAAAAACTTGGCCAATATCCAAAAAAATCAAACTGGTTTGAATTATGGAGAGGCGGTTTGAAAAATAGGGGGTAAAATTACACTATTGACTGGTGAAGGAAAGTCAGGTTTGGTTCGAATTATAATTAAGGAATTTCCAAAAACCGAGGGTTTGAGAAATTGGAACTCGAATTGGAATTCGACTGCATTACGTCTTGATTATTTTAATAAACAGTAATTATTATTATCATTATATTTTTCATTTCACTGCATTAAAAGAAAGGGCACTCAAGTCTCGTTAATATTTAAAAACAGGAAAATTACTTCGGTTGCTAGTTCTTCAAGGCTGCTTCCCGTAGCATCGATTTGGATTAATTTATCATGTTCAAATTGTTAAAATGAAATTCTCAGAATTCATTTGCTCTATCATCCGTGATCTTTTTTCAACGGAGCTTTCGGTGGTGATGATTTAAACAGATTTTTCTTTCTCTGGCCAGGGGCCTATAGGGCCTGTCTGCAGTGACGCCTTAGTGTACTGATGATCTGTAAGTGCTGGCTAATTATTGAGTGAACTCTCCAGTGTATGTATTTCTATTCATTTCGGGGAAACACTGTTCTTTTAAACCGCCGCCATTGAGCTGTCTCACTTTTGAGGATTTTTTTCTAGGCTTCACAGTTTCGCTTGGACCACATGACCCGAAACGCTTTGGCCGCGCGGATTAATGAGGCCTAAGGACTGGGCAACCCCACTGTAACATTATCATCTTTTTCCAGTTTTGAAACGAAGTGAAGCTAAGTTTCTGACTACTGTACAGTCGAACCCCGCTATTTCGAAGTCCCAAGGGAAATGGAAAAAAGTTCGAAATAGCGGGGTTTCGAAATAACCGGGGAAGCGTAAAGGGGAAGGGTAAATCCAAGGGAATTCGATCTTCCGTCGAAATAGCGGGGACTTCGAATTAACCGAGTTCGAAATAGCGGGGTTCGACTGTATTTACAAAAGGCAGTCAATGGTTACTGTGTAAACTGGCTAGCCGTAGCAGATTTTTATTCTCCTTCCCCACATGGTCTTTCACACCCGCACACAGGCTCCTTAAGAATTAATTGCCTCCTCTGCATTTCTTGTATTATCCCCAAGCAAGGGCGAGTCAATACTTTTAGAGCGTCTTGTTAGTACTCCTTAGGCGATCGAACGAGACGATGTTAGAATTTTTTTTGACAAAAAGTTAAGAAATAAATTGAGTCTCCATCTGGTAATCTCTCTTTCCTTTTATTGAAATTCAAACCAAAGACAACTTTTGATGTCCAGCGCGGATTATTGCTGTTTCACGAGTAGCCTGCGTTGCAGCCGGCCCACGCATCGTGAATTGTTGATTATTCCTCACGGTGTTTATTTGATTTCTATCCAACTAGGAAAAGGTATAGTAGAAATTGGGGAAGATTAGATTTAAATGCTTAGGTAGGCTACTGAATGTAGAATACATCTTGAATACACGGTTAAACTTCCTTAACGGATACGAAATGAGTCATTACTCGAAGTTCACCACCTAAATGATTTTATTGAGGTTGTCAATAAGGCCAATAAAGTTCTTGGTCTAATCAAGCGAACTATCGGCTCTGTAAACAAGGAAATCTTTTCCACTTTGTACAAGGCTCTTGTGAGACCAATCCTCGAGTACGTTTCCCCTATATGGTGCCCTTACCTAGTTAAGAATATTGTTCTCTTAGAGAAATTTCGGAGAAGAGCTTCTCGATTGGCCTTAGGTCAGCGAAGGGGAGAGATGTCATACGAAGATCGCTGCGAAATGTTACGGTGGTCGCAGTTGACTGATCATAAAGGCTATATTTTTCTTTGATTGAATGCTATAAACTTGTATTCGGATTGAATAGCCTTAATGTTTTTGCGATTTTTTGAGTTCGCTTCAAAACGTACCAGGTCCAATCACAACTACAAACTGCAAGTTAAATCGGCGAACTACAATTGTTATAAATACTCTTTCTTTGTTAAAATTATTCGTGAATGGAATGACCTGCCCGCCAATGTTTTTGAGATACGAAATTTAAGACGTTTTAAAATAGCTCTTAAATCGTACATGTGTATTTCTTAGGTTTTTATCCATCTTACATTTTATTCATAAACATATATTTTAATTTTTATTTTCGGAAGTTTATGTACATAGGGTTATCCTCTTAAACTTCCTTTTCAGGGTATTATTTGTGTCCTTTATTTCTTATGATACCTTCAATAAAGTATGTATGTATGTATATTGTAGTTCTATTTGAAATCAACAAACTTCTTAAGGACTGAGGGGTAATAAGTCGTCTAAAAATTACATCTCCTTCATTTCCCTAATTACTCCGGCGGCGCTAAGGAGTGCTCATTTAAACTTTCTAATTCATTTTCCTCATTCTTAGAATCCTTGATACGCTCCATAGAGGAACCTAATTACATGTCGTTAGTGATGGGTGCTCGAAGAAAAGAGTAAGTAAAGCTTCCTTAAGAACCGGATAAAGCTTTTGCAGGTGATATAAAAAGAGATTACTTAATGGCACTATAATGGGAACAGTTATTGAACTTTTTTCCTCGATCGATTCTTCCACTGTAAGGTGTTTTTCGTCTATCTAAAAGAAAATTGACCAAAATCGAAATCAAAGGATGAAAAGAAAGCAGGATCATTAAAACAGATACGTATCACTTTCTGCAACCCAGTCAACTGTATAATGAAGTGCGTAAATATGGGTCTAGGTCAGTATTCTAACAAACCGTAATTATTTCAGTTACGTCGACAGAGACAGACTGACACGGTCTCGTAAACAGAAGCGCTGAGCGTCAACCGACTCGTCACGAACCAGGAGAAATCAAACCAAAGGAGTCGTGAGTAGATAAGTTTGTTTACCATTCTGCTTAACTGGCTTAGCAGTAGGTGTCTTACGATCTGGTCAGTGAATGCATGGCAAGAAGTCGCAATCAGAAGCAAACTCAGCTTCTCCTTGCTACTCCGACAATCTGGTGTTTCACAATGTGTCTCACTAGATCCAGTCGTAAACTGAATTGAAAGGAAAATTAACAGAAATTTCTGATCCCTGGGTTGTTAACAGGTTTGAACCTGAGTATTAAAGGGAAAAACATCGCTTTTAACTTGCTTTGTAGCAATGTTGCAAAACAAGTTGCATGTTTTTGTTACCCGTTTAACCGAAGCTTAAAATTCCCCGCTTTAAAGTCCCAGGGGTCGGGGAGCTGGGGGCCGGAGTCGGCAATTGACTGATGTACATGTATTATGAACTGATGAAATGGCAAACTTGATCAGGAAGTCGTAAAAAGAGTCATAAGCTGGACGAATTCGGACTGCCGGGGCTTTCGAGACTGCGCGAAAAATTCCCGCTCATGACCCGGGTCGAACTCGTTTTTTATTAATTCCCCCACCCCTCGGGGCCCACACGTTGTTAAGTGTGCATTATATCCCGGCATTGGCCGCGTTAAATTCCCGCTATCTCAGTGCCACTATGCCCCGGGGGTGGGGGGCTGGGATTTCAATTGACAAATATGCATAGAACGTATGATCTGCTTCGATGATGATGTAAATTTGTGCCTGTGACAAGACAGTATAAATTACTGACTCAGTTGCAAAGCAGCCTGTAACAAGTTCAATTTATAGGATATAGGAGTGAGTTGTAAAAATTTATCTGTTTGTTTGCTGCAACGTTGACTGATTATTTACGTTGTTTAATTTTTTTTTCGTTTTCAAATGAGCTTTCGGTTGTGACGTTAATCAGTCAATTTCCTTTCATAGACGAGGTGGGGGATAAGGTTCAACGACCCTGTCAGTCGGTATGTGCCAATGAGTAGTAAAAAACCTTTAATAATTCGTGATGTTCTTTTATTTTCCTTAATACGCATCTATTAGCTTTGGTAAACATCACCTTTTAAAAGATACCGTTATATAAGTTCACCAGATTATATAACTTAAAGGCTCTAACGGATAATAAGTGCGGACTTTGAATGTTAATTTCAACTTAAAGATTCTAAATTGATAGTTCTTGAGCGGACTCTTGACTTGGTGATCAAAAACAAAACTTTCTTCCGCATTGAAGGAACTAATCACTTACGTCATATCACGCCACCAATCAGTTGAGTATTAAACAAAATATAAATCTTGAGTTATCTCGCTTTTTTATCAGTCTTTGTTGGGAAATTCTCAGACGGACTTCTGGCTAAAGAACTTCTTGACAACATGTCGCAGGAAGCAGCTAAAGGTGATGCACCAGGAAGACTGAGTCCGCTGAAACAGGCCGATGCAAAAGTGCAAAAGATTTGCGATCAGGTATCACTAAACTAGCATAATGAGGCAACTCCCTCATGAAATCTCATTTCTTTCTCCGCTTAACTTCGAAATGCCTTGTTTGGCGATAGCGGACAACCCGCGTAACCCAAGCTGGAAAGCACACTGCGTAAGTATTATCGTGAGCATCAAGTTAATACGCGATCTTTTAAGGCATACGGACTGATTTTGAATACGAAAAATGATGTACTGAGTTATTTAACCTAGAAATATCAGTTATATATTTTTCTTGTTTCTCTGTGTCGTTTTCTTCAGTTGGTTTGAGCAAAATACGACAGCGCGCGTGAAAATTGCCATCTACGAGAAAGGTGACACTCGGAGGGAAGACAGAAACATTATATTTCCAGCTTGGGCTGACTGTGCTGAGCTTTATAAACAAACGTCATGAACACTTAAATTATTGCCAGTATGTTTGATGCGATAGAAGTACATTTGGTTGTAATCATGGTAACAATTAATGTTCCAAACCCCACTTGCACGACTTTTGTGATTAAAAATGAAGAAAACAAGGGAAAAAATGAGTGGAAGGCTTCCAGCCGCCAAAATATTAACGTTCACTGTATTGTTGCCAAGTAAAACCTCAATATAACGAAGGGCCAAAGGACAGGCAAAATATGTTCGCTTAGACAAGGTTTCGTTTTATCGAGGTTCTTTTAATTCATATATTTTACTATTACTGGGGTAAGAACAACCGCTCGTTATACCAAGGACTTCGATACATCGAGGTACCACTTTAAATAGATAGATGGCACCATCACAGCAGAGGTGGGCGAGGTATAGTTAGGGCGCATATAACTGGGGTTTTACGGTATATATTTCACACCTCTTTGCTAACAAGGTGAAAAATAACCTCAACTTGTCTCCCCAAAAGGTGAAGCCCCAAGCAGAGAAAATGGCAGGGCAAGAATTTCCAGAATTTAAAGCCACATCATATAAAACTCAAGTTGTAGCTGGAATAAATTACTTCATTAAGGTTAGTCAAAAACGTTCCACACCTACCCCTTCCCTAAGCCAACATTAACACTTGCTTCTCACTTAGAAGAAAGTTAAGTCAAGCGTTGTCTGATTACATAATCACTAATATGCTCATAACACAGCATTCCAGTCAAACGCTCTGTTGTTTACATTGTCAACAACAGCCCCACACTTCGTCTTCAACTTAATGCTTTCGGACGTGAGCAATGGATACAGGGTCACTGTGAAAGATTTCACCCCGTGTAAGGGAATCCGGATTGCGGAATCCGAGAGATTTTTGCTCCTGGAATCCGGAATCCGACTAACCTTTGGAATCCAGAATCCAAGCTCCAGTGACAAAGTCAGGAATCCAGTACCTGGAATCCGAAATCAACGGCGTGGAATCCAGAATCCAAGACTGTCTTGTATTCCCTTACATGGGGTGGAAGATTCTTCAGAGAAGGGTACAGCTTAGTTAAAGGGGCTCTGTCACTAAATTCAGCGAAAGATAAGGACCTCTCGCTGGTCTCGCACAGAAGGCCGAGCACAAGTGCTATTAACCCACGCTTACATTCAATTTCCGTTTTTTTCCCTCGAATAGGTGTATTATCCATCATCCTCGCTTTCATGCTTTTTTAGATAATTATCTGTTAGAACGATTGCGTGTGATCACAAGCTCAACTAAAGGTTTTGATATCTTAAACAGAAACTCAAGAGTAATTTTAGATCAAAATTCAACATTCAATGAAAAGAAATAACATTAATTTTATTAGATCTTTTATTAGTGTCCCCTGGGTTTCGCTATGAAGTTGATTTTTTTGTATCGACATTTCATCTTTTTGAATGCTGAAAGTTCATTATTGACTCACACATTACGTATTGGATCTAAAGGGCAATCTCGATTTCTCGAACTCTAGGAGTTGCGAAACCCCGGATAATTTGAACTAAACCTAACTTTCTTTACGAGCTACACAGAGTAATTTTACCCCCGGTTTTTCAAACCTCCCTATCATTCGAACCAATTTGATTTTCCCAATATTTTGCGATAAATCGGGCTTCCACTGTATACCTTACTCGAGGGTGGGTCCTTTAAACTGTTAAAATATTTTACCTACAGGTTCTTGTTGGCGGTCCTTCCTACGTTCATTTGCGTGTTTTCCAGTCTCTGCCAGGTGATGGATCAACTCTTACATTGACTGCTATCAAGACAGGAATGACCAAGGACGATCCCATCAACTATTTTGACTAGAGTCAACACAAGTTCTACATCAAGACAAAATTCAACCTCGCACCTAGGGTTTTTTACGTCATGCTACGTCATTAATGACGCAGTTTACGAAAAACCTTG
>NC_133202.1:11819225-11869225 GCF_958299795.1 Porites lutea | reverse complement strand
TCAAGCTGCTGAGAATCGCCAATTCTGGATTACAAGCAGTGAAGGAACTCCTGAGAAGCGTCCAAATTATGAAGGAACTTTGGAGGCCAGTCAGCCACGGTGATTGTTGCACCACGCATAAAGTAGAATAAATTTGTTAGCCTGGTCTTGTCTTTGCCACAAATCACGTAAAACTATAAAGACGGTACCACTATGAACTCTGGAAAATGAAAATTCAATAATACTATGGTTGACGACTGACAGTTTAAAAGAGAAACAACCTTCACCTCAGAATCTTGGGCGCGCCGCCTGTAAGCTCTGAGGGAGAGGGAAGCCCCATAATTTGGCCTATTTCAAAAAAAATGACACTACAAAAATAACCTACAATTATGATTTCAAAAGGGAGACTACCATCACCTCAGAAACTTGGGCGCGCCGCCTGTAAGCTCTGAGGGAGAGGGTAGCCCCATAATTTGGCCTATTTCAAAGCAATTGTCATTACAAAGATGACCTACAATAATAATTTGGATAATGACCGACATTTTAAAAGAGAGACTACCATCACCTCAGAATCTTGGGCGCGCCGCCTGTAAGCTCTGAGGGAGAGGGTAGCCCTATAATTCATTTGGCCTACTTCAAAAATAAATGACACTACAAAAATTACCTACAATAATAATTTGGATAAATGACCGACATTTCAAAAGAGAGACTACCATCACCTCAGAATCTTGGGCGCGCCGCCAGTAAGCTCTGAGGGAGAGGGTAGCCCCATAATTAATTTGGCCTATTTCAAAAATAAATGACACTACAAAAATCACCTACAATAATAATTTGGATAAATGACCGACATTTTAAAAGAGGGACTACCATCAACTCAGAATCTTGGGCGCGCCGCCTGTAAGCTCTGAGGGAGAGGGTAGCCCCATAATTTGGCCTATTTCGAAACAAATGACAGTACAAAGATGACCTACAATAATAATTTGGATAATGACCGACATTTCAAAAGAGAGACTACCATCACCTCAGAATCTTGGGCGCGCCGCCTGTAAGCTCTGAGGGAGAGGGTAGCCCCATAATTTGGCCTATTTCGCAACAAATGACAGTACAAAGATGACCTACAATAATACTTTGGATAATGACCAACATTTCAAAAGAGAGACTACCATCACCTCAGAATCTTGGGCGCGCCGCCTGTAAGCTCTGAGGGAGAGGGTAGCCCCATAATTTGGCCTATTAAGTAAAAAACAAGTAATAATACAAAATAACATAATATAAAAATAACCTGTAATAATAATTTTGGATTATGTTTGACATTTCAAGGAGGCTAAAATGACTGATATAGAAACCATACTGTATCTGTGACGTTGATTATACAGATCTCCCAAGCGAACACGAAGATGTTGAAGTGGAAGCTAGAATATCTGGAGTAATCCAGCGTCTTGGGCTCCTACCAGCGAATAAGATTTTGGCGGGATTTCGACAGTGCTTGGCGGGCTTTTTGGAGAGTGATTTGTCACTGGAGGCACATCGACGCTTACATCGTCTTAAGCCAGAGAAAAAAGACTTGAATCCTTCGCCGTTTGATAAAAAAGGTCGTCCATTGAATCAGATAATCGGTCTTGCTGTTCCTCAAGGAGATGTGAAGTAGAGCTCGAGCTCTCGCATTCGTTTACACTGGTGACTATAAAATGTGCATTGTTGACGGCTTTTCTCAAACGTTCAAATAGAGAAGATTTAAAAATTTCTTTGGTCAGGGTCTTTTCCACGCAGAGTTCCTTCCAAACCGGAGAAAGATGTGCCAGCAGAGAGTGTATTCCTACTTGTGGCTCCACTGTAAAAACCTGATACGCCGACTCGCCGTTTTCGCTTCGAAGGTCACCAATGTTGACACGGCATACTACTCTTGAAAGAAGTTAAATAAGCCATCGCAGAACTATTTTCTTAAAAGAAAGCACTTGAAAACGCACTGAAAGCGTATCAAGCCTATTTGAATCCAAATGCGGCGAGAAAACTGTAGTTATCAATTGCGAAGCCAGCCGCGAAGATCGACTTCGACCGTGAAATGAATTTATAATCCCAAATAGTCTGATCAAATTTCGCGTTTCTTTGAGATGTCTGGTTCATTTAATCAGAAGTACAAAGTTCCTTGACAGGTAATGTGTCCGGCGCTCTCCAAAGGTGTCTGGAGGAATGCTTAAAACTAGTTACGAAAGTAACGCTTGTCTGTTATTAGAAACCGATCTGCGGTGGTTGCTGTGGAGATTAGGCCTCCTCCTGCGCGCACTAAAATCGGGGCTCTGGCCTGTTATATTCGAGCCTACAACAACTAATGCCCTGCTGTACGGGGCCTTTAACAAACGTCTTGGCCCGGGGAGCGGGAAAAATAGCGGGGCTTTAACACCAGGCCAATGCTTAATTCCCCGCTAAGTCCCGGGGGTCGGAGGGGGGGGGGGGGGAGGGGTTGAGTTTCAATAGCGTAGCGCGCGATTGACGTCAGAGTGACTGATTTGCAATTTTTGTCTGAGTTTTGCCATTTTCCTCATTTTAACGGCAAAAGTCAGACAAAAGTGAGGAATTCGCTAAATTTTAATTTCAGTTTGTTTGTCTGAGTTTCGGGTCTATAAATAGTAACTGCACGTAGTGCTATTGACTGATGCATAAGCTTATAATTTAATTTTGTTGTTTAATATTATTTCATTTTTAAATCAGCTTTCGGCTGTTAAGTTAATTAGTCAATTTCCTTTCATAGAGAGGGAGATAAGGTTCAACGGGTACGTGCTAATGATCATCTTGTTTTATTTTCCTACACGTCTACTTTCTTTGGTTAGCATCAACTTAAGATACCTTTATAAAAGTTCACCAGATTATATCACTTAAGGCTCCAACGGAAGTACTGGCTCTGAATGTTTATTTTAACTTAAAGATTATAATCGGTAGTTCTTGAGCGAACTCTTGACTTGGTGATCAAAAACAAACCTTTCTTCCGCAATACATGAAACTAATCATTTGCATTTACATCATACATCACTGACATCACGCCACCAATCAGTTGTGTATTAAACAAAATATAAATCTTGAGTTATCTCGCTTTTCTATCAGATCAGTCTTTGCTGGGAAATTATCTGACGGAATCTGGCTAAAGAAATTTCTTGACAACATGTCACAGGACGCTAAAGATGTTGTACCAGGTGGACTGAGTCCGCTGAAACCGGCCGATGCAGAAGTGCAAAAGATTTGCGATCAGGCACCAGTTTATTAAACTCTAGCATATGAGGCAGCTCCCTCATGAAATCTTATTTCTTTCTCCGCTTAACTTTGAAATGCCGTGTTTGGCGATAGCGGACAACCCGAGTAACCCAAGCTGGAAAGCATGCGTAACTATTATCGTGACCTTCGAAAGTATAAGGACTGATTTTGCATGCGATAAAAAGATACAGTAAATTATTTAATCTAGAAATATCCGTTATATATGTTTCCGTGTTTCTTCATGTCATCAGTTGGTTTGAGCGAAATGCGAGAGCGCGGCGAGAAAGGTGACACTCGGGGGTTAAGACAGAAACATTATATTTCCAGCTTGGGCTGACTGTACTGAGAACCTTTCCGAAGATTTGTAAACAAACGATGAACAGTTAAATTATTGCCAGTATATTTGATGCGATGGAAGTACATTCAGTACATTTGCTTGTAACCATGATAACAACTATTGTTCCAAACCCCACTCGCATGACGTTTGTGATTTAAAATAAAGAAAACTGAGGGGGAAATGAGTGCAAGGCTTCTAGCCGGAATATTATTGTTCACTGTATTGTTGCTTAGTAGAACTTCGATGTAACCAAGGGCCAAAGGATAGGCAAAATCAGAAGCCCATAGACAAAATATGTTCGCTTAGACGAGGTTTCGTTATATCGAGGTTCTTTTAATTCATATATTTCACTATTACTGGGGTAAGAACAACCGTCCGTTATACGGAGGACTTCGTTGCATCGAGGTTCGTTATATCGAGCCCGGGGGGGGGGGGCACTCCGCATATGAAAGGCGTGGGGATGCTCGTTTGAAATTTTGAATTTAACCCCTAAAGGAGACCGATCTGGGCGTGGCCCACGCTTTTTTTGACCCCTAAAAGAGACCATGTTAGAACGCAGACAATATATACATTTTTATATTTTTTCACGTGCAACCCTAAACGAGACCTACACGTCCAGGAGCCCATAACCACGGCTAAATATGATGGCGTTTTGCCCAAAACACCCTAAGTGAGGTCAAAATCCGAAATTTACACCCCTAAGCAAGACGACGAGCATCCCCACCCCTTTCATATGCGGAGTTCCTCCCCCGGGATATCGAGGTACCACTTTAAATAGGTAGATGGCACCATAATAGCAGAGGTGGGCGAGGTATAGTTAGGGCGTATATAACTGGGGTTTTACGGTATATATTTCACACCTCTTTGTTAACAAGGTGAAAAACTGTTAACCTCAACTTGTCTCCCCAACAGGTGAAGCTCCAAGCAGAGAAAATGGCAGGGCAAGAATTTCCTGAATTTAAAGCCATATCATATAAAACTCAAGTTGTGGCTGGAATAAATTACTTCATTAAGGTTAGTTAAAAACGTTCCACACCTACCCCTCCCCTAAGCCAACATTAACACTTACTTCTCACTTAGAACAAAATGTTGGCTTAGGGGAGGGGTAGCTGGGCAGTTTCCCAGAAACGAATAATGATCTCAATGTACGCCGGATCTACAGTCAGTCCCACATTGAACTCAATATGACATCCACGAAGGAATGGGGATTGGGGGAGAGGGGAAATGGAAAGCGTTGTGTTTGCCAATTATTATTCAATTACATAATGATTCCTGTTAGTATAGGTAATAGCATGGTTTGAAGTGTATTTGGCATAAACACTGATAAACACCACGGGTGATATTTCGAAGTTGTTATACGTAATTTCACGAGCCGTTAGGCCATTGAAAATTGAGACAATTTTGAAATATCACGAGTGGTATTTATGCCAAATATCTCGTACAAAGCAAGCTATTATTTGTTTATACTACTACCAAGCAAAAGGTTTGTAATTTTCGCATGTAGGCATTTCAAATAATGCTGAAATACTACTGCTCTAAGCCAATCAAATTCCAGAAATTTCTCATGTATTTGTATAATAAAGTTAAGTCAAGCGTTGTCTGTTTCCATAATCACTAATATTCTCATAACACAGCATTCCAGAGAAACGGTCTGCCCGGCCGATGCGGTATTACTTTCATAATTTTTTGAATAAAGGAGGATCAATAGTTTAAAATGAGGTTTTGTGAAGACATTGTCACCCGCCTAACTCAACTGTACAGCCCCACACTTCGCCGTCAACTTAACGCTTCCTGACATGAGCAATGGATGCAGGGCCACTGTGGAACTTTTCACCCGATGTAAGGGAATCCGGATTGTAAAATCCGAGAGGTTTTTGCTCGTTGAATCCGGAATACAGCTCAAGGAATCCGGATTCTGACTAATCAACGGAATCCGGAATCCGGAATCCAAGTTCCAGTGACCAATTCCGGAATCCAGTACCTTGGATCCCTTACATGAGATGGAAGATTCTTCAGAGAAGGGAACAGCCTAGTTAAAGGGGCTCTGTCACTAAATTCAGCCAAAGCTAAAGGCCTCTCGCTGGTCTCGCATAGAAGGCTGCGCACTAAATAAGTGCTATTAAGCCACGCTAAGGCCCGTTTCGAACGTCGTGCTACTACCGTGCCGAACTAAATTGATCGCCGAATCAAATTCGACTTTAGCACGGCAATAGCGCGATGTTTGAAACCTAGTCGTGGTACTGCCGTGTAGCACGGCAAAGCTTTCCGTGCTACACGGCAGTAGCTCGACTTGGTTTCAATCGTCGCGCTACTCTGGCTACTGCCGTGCCGAACTCAATTCTTGAATTATGATAGAATACATTTAAAAGTTTGCTAAACCGTTCCTATATTTTTGCGTTTTGTTTTCGGCAACAGGCGTTCTGTTCAGTTCGACTGAAATAAATTCGATGTCTGAAACCAAGTCGTGCTAGTGTCGTTATGCAGTCGAGACAGCTCAGCAAGGCAGTAGCACGACGTTTGAAAAAGGACTTGTACTCATTCAATGTCCAGTTTTTTTTTCTTGAATCGGCGTATTAGCCATCAATCTCACTTCCATGCTCTTTTATATAATTATCTATTAGAACGAATGCGTGTCTGATCACAGGCTAAAGGTTTTTTGATGTCTTAAAACTGAAGAGTAACATTAAATCAAAATTCCACGAGCAATGAAAACCAATAACATTTATTTGCATCTTTTATTAGGGTCCCCTCGGTCTCCCTATCAAGTTGATTTTTTTTGCATCGACATTTCAACATTTTGAATGCTGAAACTTCATAATTGACTCACAGATTACATATTGGAACTACAGTGCAATCTCGATTTCTCGAACTCTAGGTGTTTCGAAATCCCCGAACTAAACCTAACTTTCTTTACGAGCCACACAGTGTAATGTTACCTCCGATTTTTCAAACCTCCCCATCATTCGAGCCAATTTGATTTTCCCAATGTTGTCCGATAATTCGAGATTCCACTGTATACCTTACTCGAGGGTGGGTTCTTTAAACTGTTAAAATATTTTACCTACAGGTTCACGTTGGCGGTCCTTCCTACGTTCATTTGCGTGTTTTCCAGTCTCTGCCATGTGATGGATCAACTCTTTCATTAGATGCTATCGAGACAGGAATGACCAAGGACGATCCCATCAACTATTTTGGCTAAAGTCCGGCCACACAAGTTCTACATCAAGACAAAATTCAACCTCGCAGATAGGGTCTTTTTACTCGCTAACTACGTCATGCTACGTCATTAATGACGCAGTTGTCGAAAAACCTTGTTCCCGGGGTACTTCTTTTTGTCTTCTGTGTACGAGTCAAGAGTGACGTAAATGACGAAAGAAAGATCCTGGGAACAAGGCTAGCTCACGAAAACGAGGTTGGACAAAAACTAACAGTGACTAGTGATGTAAGCATTTTGCAATAATGTTAATTAAAAAGTAAGAAACTATTTTTTGTTTTGTTTCATCGTTTGCAAAGACTTCTTAGAACTTAAATTAACTGACTGAAGGAATAGAAACACCTTGTGTCTACTTGATGGTTGTAAGTAAAGCTTTGTAATGCCTGGAAATGTATCACCTTCAAGCCACAGCAAAATGTATTTTCACTGTACATGCATACAGGATCGCCACGGTAAAAATTTCGAGGTTACATTCCACAGATTTTGTCGAAATTACGGTGCACGCGTTTACTCAGAATGTCTCCTGACTGGATTAAGTTTGATACACAACTGATCATATCTGTTCAGTAGCTAATAAGAGAAGGGAAAATAGAAAAATTATCTTGCGTTGTTAAGAAAAAAAAAATGAAACAACCGACGAAACGAGTCTGATAGGATATGAAACAATAACTTTCAAACTTGATACTGCTTCAAGACCATGGGCAAAACTTTTTAACTATATCAACATCAAGGACTTTTCTTACCACAAAAAGGGGCAACATTCACCAACTGCGGCAGTATGACTATTCCTTCTTAACAAACTCGATGAAAGAACAGTGCTAGTTAGCTTTTCGGCTTTAGAAATGAGCTTTTGGGGCACTGAAGAACAGGAATTGGCTATTATTCTTTTCTTTTATAGACCTTGTAACGTTCAGTCCCTAGTGCAGGGGATGCGAAGTATGTTTATTATGTATACATTTTCCGACTTACACACCCACAGCATGTTGCTGTTTCAGGAGGCACTAGGAAAAGGATTCATCCATCATGCAGTCGGTCGGTATTTTCATATATTCTCCCTCGAAGCCCACGTTCTTTTAAGGGGAGCTTTAATGTTGCGCGATACCCCAAAAAGCGGCTGCGAGGGAAACTAGTATTTTCAGGGCTCGAAATGAAAATTCCTATGCGGTTGACCAGGATGAGTAGCTTTTCTTGCTTTCTTTCTCTATTTGTAACCAAAACAATTCGCATACTTTACTTGTTAAGGGTGCAGAATTTCTTCGGCCGGAATGAAGCTGTCCTTAAGATAAATATGATGATTGCTAGGATGATTGTGAGATGATTGTCTGACTGAACCCCGCCTGCCACACAGGCAGTCGGTCAGCATTAGATCCCATCGGCCGTAGCCCCCTTCTCCCCTTATGAAATTTACACAAGGTAGAACTGTTTTCTACTTTTATATCACACTTAGATGATATTTCAATCTGGAAATGTTCATGAAAGTGCAAGTCTTTTCAATTTGAAAGAAAAAGAAGAATTGGTACGAAAGATAGTAGGATTCGCACCCACGACCCAGATGGTCCAGTATACTACGCTAACCACCAGACCACTGAGGATTTGCTGGATAGGAGTGAAGTAATTTAAGTTCATATAGCATCAACCCCAACCCCCCAAAAAGAACCTGACCAGTTTCTAAACAATGCTTAACCCTAATCAGTAAAAGCAGTGCTTAACCTTTATCAGTAGAGGCAGTGCTTAACCCTAATCTGTAAAAGGCAGTGCTTAACTCTAATTAGTAAAGGAGAAAACTACGTTGTGTAAAATTCATGAGGTGTCCGAAGGGGCTCAGTCGATGGGATCTAACGATAACCCAGGCAATCACGCAATAGGCCACTTCCGAGTTCCAAAAACTCTCACTCTGAAAACGAGGCAAGTGCAAAATCTTTATTTGCATGAGAATGAAAAAATCATTTTCATATCCAAAAGCTTCGCACCTAGCTTCGCTTTGAAACCGGAAGCTTGGTGCAACTCGGAAGTGGCATATCATCATGATAACGCTAAATACAGCTCGGGACGGCGATCGGCGAACATGGCAGATGACTAAGGCAACATTTCACTTGAACTTCGCTTGAACATTTCGGTTCAGATCTGTATTATGGAGTTAATTGTAGCGTCGGGGACCCAGCGCTGACTAAAAGGATTGAAGGTCTGGGAACGAGAATGCGATGATTTCGGTCACACGAACGGAGGGTGGTCTGCCTGTGGTGTTTCTCTGTGGGTGTTTTCCGTTTCCCTGTCAGTATGACCGAGAGAGTCTGAGATGAGAGGGAAGGGGGTTAGGACGAGACTTCTCCTCACCGTTCTTTGCGCTCAAGTTTGTCAGAGGGGCTACGAGGAAGTACAAAGCGAAAGTGAAAGGAGACACGGTATTTTCAGCAAACGTAAGTATGATTTCAGATCCTTTTGCTTCAGTGATTACGATATTACTAGTCAGGGGCTGCATTTATTAACAGTTTCACGTTCTAGTTTTAAAACGTTTGTTCCCCTCTAGTTATCTTTCTAATGATTTTGCTCTCAACAACTTAGTCGAACCCTGTCTCTAAAACGTCATCAAAAATACGTTGGCCGAAAAGGAGAATGTTTTGAAACTCAGAGTTCTGAGACATTTAGAGCCGGTACCCGGCTAAAAACCAGCTATTTGGCGGTTTGAGCCGTCTACTTTTTGGGGGAAAAAGGGTAAAGTGAGAGAGTGAAAGCCTGAAATTGCCTACAGTACTCAGTTACCCAACCGCAAGCTAATCCACCATTCGGTAATCTAACTTAATCGAAATCACCCCCAAATTTTGCCAATCGAACACAATCGAACGTTCGGAAATCGTTCACCTCAACAATCGAACATTAAACCAGTTTCACCTTGTTTTGACTGAACAAGGCGGTTGCGTTCAGGTAAGTTATGTATTGACTTCAATTTCATCAAGAGTACGCAAAAATGTTACAGACAGAGCAGAGGAGCCCATCAGCTATTTTCTTCCTACGGACAATATAAACCTTGATGACCTTTTTTGTTTCGACGTTAAGGAAAAAATCTTGCTATTGGCGTAATTTTTAGTTCTTTTACATTTAATGAGGCATTGTAACGCCGTAAGTGTAGCTTGTATTGCTTCAATTGTGCAACAGCTTTTACAAACGCCGGTTGTTTAATTTGCAGGTTTAATAGACAATTGAGAACACTAGTAGCGCTGATAATGGTAGTATTTATACCAGAGCTTGAACTAGTAGTTTCCAATGGAAAGCGAACTGCTGCGAGCGAAGTATGGCATTTCAATTAATTTGAATCAGTTGCATTTTATTTTGATTTTTGATATTCGACATTAGCAGTGTGAAATAACTGTGCATGTAACGCAACACGACACGAAGGTGATTGATAAAAACTGAAATTTGAACCAAAATAAGTGTTTATATACCCTGCAAGCAGTGGTTTCTCCAGGCCGGACGCTACGCTACGAAGGGAGAGAAACCACTGCGAGCATTCGTCTACTTCTTTGATCGAGCCGCCGTCCAGCGCTATGGTTGCCTACTTGCAGAGGTCTCCTATTTCCTTTGTTGCACGCGGAAAAGGGACGTCTGCGTAACGCCGTCGCTAATAGTGTTCCAGCGTCCCGCTGGCAGGGTATTCTATTTCGCATAAATTGGGAAATAATATCCGGTTAGAAATAAGAGTTGACAGGCCAAACACAACATCATAAGCTCGTGATACGGGCGAAACGTGACCTTGAGAGTCTGCTTTGACAGAGGTTTTTCCTCTTTTCTCTCTCGCGCGAAGGTTACTAGCACTACACAGTGCATGTAGCGTTCTAAACCTTGACTGAGTAAATCTCGTTTTTGCCGCACTAAGTCTTACATCTAGAGGTCATGAAGCAGGTTTGTTACATGCATACTGAGTATACTGAGTAATCATTTCCTGTGGTTTATGCTTCTGTGGGTGTTCCTGATAGGATTTGATTTCAGATGCAGTTGTAAAGTGTTTAAATCCTCTGTTTGTTGCTGAATAAAGATTTTAGTTTCTTTGACTGGCTTTCTCCGAAATGCCTGCCTGGTGCGAAGTCCACGCCGCTTTTGTAGTTTCCTCAGACTCTGTTTACAAATATGATGTGATGCGTCATGCACAGTAAATTGTAAAGAAATAATTTCCTCGCACACGTTAAATTTTCCGCGGCCTCGCGTAAGATTTCGAACCGTCTGCACACAATGGCACATGTTTTGATTTGTTTTGGCTGGAAAACCCCGATTACATAAATCACCACATACATTATCAGACAGCAATTGTAAGCGTAAGCAAATGCGCGTTAAGTCAAACAATGCGCACTGTGTGTCAGCCTATCACAGCATGTTCCCAAGATCTTGGGAACCTGGCGAGACGCTGGAACACGCGACGGCGTTACGTTACTTTTCCACGTGCAACAAAGGAAATAGGAGACGTCTGCATGCAGGCAAGCGCTATGGACGAATAAATTAACTTTAAACATGTAAATCCTGTTTGAAAGCAAGTTCAGGCTCTCGCGTATTTGCTCACGCTTACAATTGCTGCCTTCACGCGAGCTTGCTGTGGATATTCAGTATTTTTTTGGATTATTTATTCCTACTACTTACTTTGTCAAATGTAGGAAAACCCAAATGGAGTTGAATTCCCAGGGACCCTTTCCAAGTTCAAGAGCGAAAAAAAGAATAAATTTCGTCGTTGGTTGTTTAGGTTATCCATAAAACGCAAAATTAGCCATCTTCACGTCGTAGTCGTGCAAAAATAGCAAAGAAATGCAAAAATAAAAGCGTGCCGGATGCAAGTGCAAAGTTGTTGTTTTGCTTATTAAACCTATTGTTTTTTTGAAGTTTTCGTTGCCGTCTTGTCGTTGGATATTCGTAGTCATCACGTGGACGCGCATGCTCGATGGAAAAGCAAACGGTTGCTCGCAGTGGTTTCTTTCCCATCGAAGCGTAGTGTCCGGCCTGGAGAAACCACTGCTCGCAGGGTAGCGTTGATATGAAGCGTCATTGTATAAAAGTCCGTGAGAATAAATCAGAATATTACTAGAAAATATACGCATCCAGGGGCACAAAATAGATCTGTTCCTCAAAATGTCTGTTTTTCAGTCAAATTGTGCTGGCTGGGAGTTGTGGAAGAAATAACATGTCCTTGGAAGGAAAGTTTTGAGCTGCTATGTGTTATGTGTCAGAAACAAATCCCATGCCTAATTTCCGAGCCATAAAAATTTCCAGAAAGCATTAAGTGATATAACACGAAAAATAGAAACATTGGCAGGGCTGTCAACCCCTTAACTCTTCAAATATTGAGAATTGGTAGATGACGTCATAATGCACATCACATGACGTCATTTCTCCAAAAACACACGAAAAAGATGTTGTTGGAATCGGTAACATTTGACCTGATTGGTTAACTTGCCACCAATCACGTTATTGCTTATATTTTAATGGCATACCGGAGTTTATAAGGAAACGTTAAATGTTAATAAAATAGCTCAAAACACGCAAAATATTTGAAATTTCATTGTCAGAGAGTCGAGTCTACAAGAAATGGTAAACTTTGGCGATTATCCGGGAGATTTCGGACTCTAATCTGGAGACCGGGAGATACGGTTCAAAGTCTGGAGTCTCCGGATTATCCGGGAGAGTTGACAGCACTGCATTAGATTTGAATACCCAAAAAGCCATAATTAAATCAAGCTATATCGTAAAATATGCTCTTGGTTTTTGGCCAGTAATAAAAGGAATAACACACAAACTGCGGTTTCAAACATCAGAAATGACAAACGCATTGTATGACAGACTTTTATAATATCGAACTTTACGTTGCGTATATGCTTCAACATAAAAAAAAAACAAACTAAAATAAGTAACTAATCATAACGTGAAGGAAAAAACAAATAAATGTAATAGATAAGAAAATTTGCATGAAATTATGCAAACTAGTACAAATAAAGCTTTTCGCTGCTTATATTTTCATATTTTCATAGTAGGGATCTAAAACCAGCCCTAAATGAAGATATAAGCAGCGAAAAGCTTTTATTACTTATACTAGTTTGCATAATTTCATGCTAATTTTCTCATCTGTCACATTTTTTTTTCCCTCACCCCCCTGGGGTGGGGGCAAGCTTGTAGTTATGTATCACGCCTATGTGGCGGCAAGCTTGTAGTTTTTTGTTGCCTGTGCAAACAAAACAAGGAAGAAAAAAAACAGTAGTTTTACAGTTTTCTCAGTCAGAGAGCTTTTTTAGGTTCTATTCTGCAGTACGAGCATCAATCACTAAAAACTCGCAATTTGCTCAAAATCTCTAAGCGTATCCACTCAGGGATTCGCAATTGACCGGCTCTGTTGGAGTATATTTGTTTATTACAGTCAAGCCAGGTCAAGCGTACCCCCAAGATTCCATTAATGAATATAGTATTCAAAAGCTGAATCCGTTAATCCTTGCCACAACCAGTATCAAATTCAAATCCGCCTTCCTGCTAATTTGCATAATTTCGGTCAGATTGAAAAATCTTTGAATGGGCAAAATTGCTCTCATTACTTTTACATCAAATTCAAGAAAACCGACCTGGTAGAAGTTTCGCAACAACTTTGCGTGTAAATTCACTGCTCAAATGCAGAGATAAAATCTGAAATCTATAACTTTCGAGTAATAAATATATTAATGAAATCTTGGGGGTATGCTTGACCGTTTGTTTCCGCACTGAATACACTGTTTTTGCTTGGACAATTTCCTGAAAGCTGAATTCTCCTTACCCAATCACAATAGAAAATATTTTTCATGAACACTTTTAAAAAAGATAAACTTCATTAATGATTTAAGCCTCGCAATGTGAAACCAATTTACATGTAGAACAAACATTAATTAACCACAAAGGACTGCAAAGGACCGCAAATTACAATCGGGAAAACCGATAAGGGAAAAGGCGAGAGCAGGCCTCTCTTCTCTCTTCACCTTCCCATCGTGCCCCGCGCGCTTCCTTTTTTTCTTCCCAGCCTCCCTACAAAAAGAGGCCTGGGGAGGAGAGAGTAACATAACCCAACTATGTATTTTATACATCGTAGTCTCCCTTTTGTTTCGTCACGTAACGTTAGAAACGGCTGCGACGGAGACAACAATTTACTCTCTCCTTTTTAATCTTACAACCTTGAAGACCATGTGATATCCTATACTGTGATGCTATACAACTATCCCCCGAAGGGGAGGTGAATAGTGGTGATGGATATATCGAGACGCGAAGCGTCGAGGTATATATCTAACGCTGTTCAACGACCGTGAGGGGGATAGTTGTTTTAGTAATGAAAAAAGTTACTTTTTGTAAATTTAGTAGGAACTTTTTTTACAAGTTACAAACATTCCGGGGATTTTGTCAAATGCTGTTTTACGTTTTTGCTGCAAATTCCGCATGAAAATCATTTTCTACCTACCAATTAACACTGACAAGCCAAAGTTCGTGGCTTTCTTGGTTTTTTGCTTGTGCGACTGCTTCATTTATCGCTTAAATTTCGTTTTTCGAAAATGTCTCGAAACGAGACGCCATCTTGCCTCCGGTCGCGAAACAGTGAAGAGCCAAGGATATTCCGAGTTACGGGAGCCAATCAAAACGCTCGAAAATTGCTATTCACTGATTTGGTAAATACTAAAATAGATTATTTACTACCGTTTCAACCCCATGATCTTTCTACGTGGGGCCGCACTTCACTTCCAATATAGAACCTCTATTCGATATATTCTTTTATAATATGTATGATAATTAGCCTTTCTTACCTCGTTTGAAAGTAAAAATTCTTTTGTATTTTCTACATGCTAACGAGGTCGGAAAAGCTGATTATCATACATATAAAAGAATATATCATTAGGCCGCCAGGATCAGTGACATCCGCTATGGATGATCAGTAATATCAGTAGCTTCAATAAGTCTGAATCAATATCCCACAAAATTAAACTTTTGGTGTTCGATTACCCTGAATCATTGATGCCACCGATCATTGCTAAGTTATGCCTAGTGTATATGTGACAGGACTTGTACTTAAACAGAAGATAATTCATTTCCCTCCTTATTTGATATCCTATTAAATATATGTTGGAATGTACATTTTTAGAGCCAAGTGAGATTAACAGAAAAGGTCCAGAAAAGCACATGGAAGGACCTGCACAACAAGCCCTTGAGTTAAATCTCTCTCCATTCTTATTGGTATAAGAGTTCACAACTCCTTGACGGCAACAGTGTTAGCCGTTATTGTACTAGTCGCTTTTATCTTTCTCCTTTGTTGTTGTTTCGGGGTTTGGGATCGTCACTGTGATGTCGTAGTAGCCCAGAATCTGGGAAGTCAAAAAAGGTATGTATACAACGACCCCTCACCAAGATTCAAGGCGGTGCAATTTTTCATATGCGAGATATTCGGCGAAATGTTTTACCTAAATTTATGGGAGCTTTGTATGGAGACGCCTTGTTATTACATTGCAGCGACTTAACGGAGCTATAGGGTTGGGTAGGCTATCCCCACCTATAATTTCGCAGGGATTTTTTTTGCATTTCCAAAAGTACTTCTAATCTTTGGGTTAAAGTAGGGTTTTATAGATTGTGTTAGTATAATTTTTGGCATAGTAATTCGTCATTATGAGCATAATTTTCATCTACCGTAAAATTCAGGAAATAAGCCTCCATGTATAAGCCCCGGGAAAACTGTACAGCAACACATAAATTTTTGCATTTGCCAAAGAACCATTACGTGAGTCAAAAAGTGTCACAGTGTATTGCTGTTTGCGAAGTTCACTCTTAACTCTTGGCTTGGATTTCCTCTTTCCATATAGACAAAGTACTTGCTTTGGTGAGTTTTGGTAAGATCTACGTCCTCATGGCGAGTTTCTGTAAAAATTTCTGAAAATTACAGACGTAAATGTCCTTTCAACTGTAAGCTAGCCCAATCGATTTTGAAACGTAAATTTCCCTCCGTATATAAGCTCCTCCCAATATAAGCCCCTCCAAAATTAAGCGCCTCAAAAAAGCCCTTTGAAAAATATAAGCTCAGGGGCTTTTTTGTTCGGAATTTTACGGTATTTTCCGAAAAAAGCACTGCTAGCATAATTTTGCGCTTTTGGCTAGTTTTGCAGTACACAATTGTCATTTATTGATCATGCAACCAATTTGTACGGCCTGAGATCAGCCAGGCAACGTTTAGAAACAAAATTAATTTTTTGTCTGCTTATTGTCACATTCATGAGACGCATGCTCTATCTTGCTCGGTTACGCGCCCAAGATGGCGTCCGCGTGCTGGTTGCTAATTATTGGAGTTTTTACTGTTAAGTTGTCAAACAATAAATAGATGTAAACAAATTTAGTGTTGGCATTAACTTTTTTTTCCCACAATTATGAGGTGTTTTTACCAAATTTGAAGTAAAAAGAAGAAGTATAATTTCTGCACTTTCTGCTATAATGAGCATAATTTACAAAAGCTAGCGTAATTAAATTATTGGCACAGTTTTAGCAAAATACGAGCACTACTAGAAATATATATACTGCTATTTTTACGAGCTTGATCAATGACTCAGCTAAGTTATGACTACTATAATTTTCAAACTTACTCACATAAATAAGCTCATAATATTATAATACACAACTCCCTTGATTAGAGTACTGTTGGGGCATAAAATAATAAAATTTATTGCTTTGTTAATTATAACTTCCAACGACACCCATAACAGTAAAGAGGTGAAGTTCGGGGTGACCAACGGAGGTCACTGACGAGTAAAAAAAAGGGGGGGGGGTTAGGGGGTGGTGATCGCTTACATTTCAGACTAGGAGCGAAGTCGAACGCGTTTAAATTTTAAAGACTTTTGCAAGTCTTTCGTGCAGTTGTAGGTAAATAAAGATCACTTATAGTTCTTTCTGAACAATTCGCAAGAATGTCAGATCAAGTTAATCATCCTTTTTTAATTCTTGTCCAAGGTTAAAATCGAGCTAAGGCATCTCAGATTTCCACGAAAATCACAACAAGCCTCGACAAAAATCTACACTCGACGACGACGATACAGCTGAAGACTCGATGGCACTTAATAACTCAACGATTTAGTGTAGTGCAATAGGGAGTAGTGTTAGTATTTTTGTAACCTGCGTAGCAAGCGTCTCCTCGCGAGTTCGTCGAGAAAGTTGGGACGAGAGCAAACAAGAGGAATGAAGCGAAGGGGTTGAGAGAATTTCATCCGATTGCTTTCAGTCGTTTTCTCCTCTCAGCAACGTCTGAATCGACCAGCCGTTAATGCTGTACAGTGACCTCATCACTACCCGAAATTTTGATTAGTTGATTGTCTAAACATTCGCATAACTATGCATAATTATAAGAAATTTTAGCGAGATTGTCGCTTAATATTCAGCGGGTCGCATTCCTGGTATGCTTGCGTGGAGTTCAAACATTTCGATAATGTTTATCGTAAACAGTAAAATTGCCCTCGTCTTCGAAACTGAAATGCTAAATTGAACTGCGAATGAAGAATCTTTTTCATTTAGAGTCGCTTTGTGGTCTTTGCAGTGATTTTGTTTATGTGAAGTTTCTGAGACCAATGTTGTACTGATTCGACCCTCTAGCTATTTTCACTGTCAAGTTTCCTTGCTTTCTTTTTTCTTCGTTAAGGACGAAATAGCTTCTTTTCAATTTAATCAAATTGTTGAGTTTTTTAACTAAGTGTTCCGTGTGTGTATTTATTTCATTGCGTGACTGCGCCCGAGTTTGATTATGGAATTACAACCGGTTCAGAGTACTGCATGCAGTTGATAGTTTGAACGTTATACATGAATTACGATCGAAATAAGTAAAGCTATTCTGTATCATGCAGACATTTCCAAACGATATTTTTTGGTTTGCCACCTGAAAATCGTGTTTAACTTTTTGAGTGAATTAAAGCAAAGGAGTAGTGACGTCACTGGACGGCATTAACGGCCGGTCGATTCAGACGTTACTGAGGGAGTAATAACGACTCGAAGTAAACGGATGAAATTCAGGCTAGGGGGGAGAAGGAAACGTATCTTCTTTTTCCTTCCCCCTTCGATCTTCCATTTGTTGTGCTCTTACTCCAACCTTCGCAAAATAACTCGATTGGAAACGCTTTCTACGCAGGCATATATTTTTACAGACGCGACTTCAAAGATAAGTATTAATTGACATGCGAACGGAGATTAATAAGTAGTTATCTTTTGTGTTGTACCGACCTGATGTTTTTTTTTTTAAACCGATTGCTAGTAAGACTCGAGGTTTTTTCTTCTTTTCAAATTCCTGATGCCTTTATTGGGAGCGGCGTAGCCTCCACAGGGTAGCACAACACGCCGAGAGGAAAAAAAAAATTGTCTCGAGAGTTTAATCAAACGGTGAGCACGGATTTATTTCATGCTAGAAATTATAAGAACGGACCTTTGTAGCCAGGGCGAATTATTTACGTCATATATCACGCCACCAATCAGCTGTGTAGTAGACTATAACACAGATTGGATAAATATAAATCTTGAGTTCTCTCGCCTTTTTATCACTTTATTTTGAGTATGTTGACTGGCTTCTGGCTAAGATTGGCAATATATCGACCGAGAATACTCGACAGGTGGACTGAGTCCGCTGAAACCGGTCGATGAAGAGGTGCAAAATAATATTTGCCATGAGGTACGGTTTAAGTCAGCGAACGACCACTAGTTTGTTGAATCCATTACTAAACGAATAGAACAGTGGTAACCACCTTGTTTAAGTTGGCCAAACAGTCCGGCTTTTTTTAAAACCGGTTTTCAAGGCGCGAAAAGCACCCTGCGGACCGGTTGTTTGACTGCTCAGGCGTTTTTGACCTACGCAATAATACGGACCGTTTTGCCGTCTATTTGAACAGCGCCAGCGGATGTTTACTATTCATACATTTCGTGACGTGCGCTACGCCAGTGCATTCGTTGTTTATGGAGGGTGCTAGGGAATAAAACTCATCGCTTCAAGACGAGAGGTCGGTATCATTATCTTTAACTAAGACAAGCCACCAATGGCTCCAGGCAAGCAAAATATGACAGCTGCTACCTGCAAGACAAGCTGGAATTCAAGTTTCGTTTTTGAGCCCTCTATTTGAGACCCATTATCCCCTTGGGTTTAATTCATACGACCTAAGTGTATCAGCCTTCACAGACTTCGTCAGGTTTCAATCCAACTGCGAGGCTGGCAACATATTGAGATTGATTAGATGCCTCATGGTGGGTCTGCCGTGAGGACAGTTCCAGGGATGCTCAATCTCTCCCATGTGGCAAACAACCTTCTTCATTTGAGCCTGGTTAAGTGCTGTTCCAACCATGATGGAAGTGCGACACGCACGACTTGCAAACATTTCCCTCTCCCTTGAAGGTCTACACATCACGCCAGCGGAATCACTCACGATAAAAATCACCTCCTCAATGTCCTCAACACCAAACGTCCAGTTCTTGCTCATGGGCAGAGAAACTAGCTTGACCGTCTTCATTGCGCCCGCATTGTGATCGATCTTAAAACAAATCCATTCTTTTGAAATATTTCCACGTTGTCCATAAGAACAACTTCGTTGGCAACGATCAGTTCAAGTTTCTGGGGAACAATAAGACGCTGGGACTTAAATGTTGCAATTGTGTTCCTCTATTGATCCTCAAAGTTAAATTTCAGTCATCTGAGGCATGCTGGTCAATTATGAAAAAATCATTGTCCAGTTTTGTGATGATAAAACCCAGATTAAATTGACCTGCGACTTCCATACGCTTGAACATATCTTTGCAAACATTTGTCGATAGTTCTTTCTCAGCACTGGAATTGCTTCCTGGTGCTATCTTCGCTCTAAACAAACGAGCTTCTACTTCATCTGTTTTCTGTCTCGTTGGCGCCTTAAAAACCGCGTTTAAATTTGTTCATACGGAAACTCACTGTTGTTTTATTTTTGTTTTTAACTATCTTTGACACTTGAGTTTGTTTTTTGGTGTTACCAAGTTTAGGAAGAACCAGTATTGTTTTGCAATATGCGTTACTTGAATTATCTTTAGCCTGGCCTAGAATTAATTGATTAGTTTTATCAAAATGCTCTAAAACTATTACTTGCCGGACGCCTTTCTGAGAACAGAGCTCGTCATCATCAGATTCACTTACAGAAATGATATCATCCTCAACTTCAACAACTTCAATCTCGATTTTTCTTGCTACGTTTTATGCGGCTGCCACCAATATTTTCAGATCTTTGAGCCTTAGAAACAGAATAAACATGTTCACTATCTGTTTCCATCGATTCTTTGCTTTCCAGTCTAGAAGCTTGCTTATCCCGCGTGAATATGCTGGTAAGCTTCACCTGCTTGTAGCTGGGCTCTTTTGGTTTCTCAGCCACATCTTTATCAACTAATGAAAACTTCCTCTTGAAACTGCTAAGTGATGGAGATTTCCCTTCTCGACATTTGCCCTTTTTGGTACAACTGAAGCGGGTAGATCTGATACCTTTTCATCTTGGTTGATCTCAGAGCATCGAAGGTCTTCATTTCCATAGGAGTCTCCAATGCAGTATTTAGGAACGAACGTGGAGACTGATAGTTTTATTTGCATTACAGGTTTGTTATTAACATCAAATAATACAGTTGGACCATCAAACATCTTCCTCAGGGACGATTTTATGGTGGCTAAAAGGACTTTCTCTTCCTGGACAAACACCTGTCTCTTTCCTGGAGTCACATTAACATCTACACCATCTGATTTAAAAGAAAATGAAAGTTGAAAGATCATGAGTGGAACAATTAAGCATTCATGTCTTACACTTCCAATATTAGTGAACTTAAGCAACAGGAAGGGAGGGGAATGAAGACGGCAAACCTTGTGCGACAAGCGTGACAACTGAGATATAATAAGAAGGACTTCAGCAAACCACAACAAACCTCTTGCCAGAGATATGTCTATCAACACAAAAGGATACTGGTGTCTGTTGAACATGTGGTAGACCTCAGTAATGACACGAGACACCTTGCTCAGCTCACATGGTCGCTTGTTAATGTATAAAAACTGACGATCAGCACTGCTGCGGCCCATACAATGATCGGGTTTGAAATGTATCCAGTGATTTTAAAGGGTTTTCCCTGAGTAGTGCACTTTGATTCATCAAACCCAAGTTCATTGCAGTCTTCTTCTGATGGAGTAGACTGCACAATGGCCATTACTGTTTGAATCTGAAACGATAATAATTATTTCTTTAGACTGGTTGACAGATAGAAAAAAAGGGCAAAACCACTCCATGGCATTTTCTTCATTTGCCATTTTTTTTAGTTACCTGAGGGAAACAAGTGCTCTGAGGAAAAGAGGTGAACAGGATTAACAGAGTGGGCCCTTTTTCACATGTAAGCCCTCAAATATGCAAGAAAATTACCAAAAAATTGTTATCTGTTATGGCTGTATTTCTTATCCATGGTAATCATATGATTATCTCTAACCGTTTGCCACTTAGAGATTACAACGGTCAACCCGATCTGGTCAATACAGGTTTTGTTAGACTTTTTCTCAACAAGAAAAAATCTTTTTTCAAGGTGCAAAACGCCGGCGTAGCATCAGAGTCTCACACGTGCGAAGTGGGTGAGTTACATGCCTGCAAGAGAAAAAAAAAACTGTTTTCCATAAGACAAGTTCATTCTGACAAGTGGCTGCAAATGTTGTCGACCTGTCAAAAATCTGTTCACAACTCCACCCTGTTTGTGAATTTAATAGATTTGATCATTGATCTCACGGGAAAATAGCATATCATTGTCTACTCTTCCTTTCAAATCTCGTGGTGAACACGAGTCTTTCCCCAATCTCACTCTCCTTTTTCAGCCTGGCTCCAGACTTTTTGTCTGACTGTTTGTTTGTACTTGACTATGCAAAAAATGGACTGTTTTGCTGTCTAAGGTTTTGTTGACATATATGTAACAGGCCAAAAGCTTGGCAAGAATTGTGCGTTACTATAGAAAGCTTACTGTTGCGACAAAGAATAAATCATTAGTTTATCAGCCTGAGAAACCGTGGACAGTTTGCGACACCACTACTATTTTCCCTGCAAAATGATGTCTGTAGAGAAACGAGTGCAGAAATTCCATACTGATGACGCATCACTATGGATAGCTTAATAGATGAGATAGGTGCAATGATCCCTATTGTGACAACCTCCAGTAAATTTAACCTTTGCAACATCTGATTAATCTCTTGGCCATGATTCGTATGCACAAGTTGCATTTTAATGTTCATTATTTTATTATTATTATTATTATTTTACGATCATTAAATGTCTCACTCATAGACCAGTAGCTACGTTGTGTTTTTTCAGCTCCAAGAACGTCCTAAGGAAACAACAAATTACTATGGCGGGCTTCATTTGCATTACACTTGTAATATAGTTACCGACGAAGGTAAAAAAAAAACCTTGCCTCGTGAAGTTTTGACCCCAGGTTCTTTCTGTCAGGCGCTGTATGACCGAGAGAGTCTGAGATCGAAGGGAATTAAGGGACTCGAGACGAGACTTCTTTCTCCTTTCACAGTCCCACTGTGCTTTGCGCTCAACATAGTCGAAGAGACTTCTTGGTAAAAGGAATTAAGTGGAATTGCTCTTTCGACCGTCAGCCTTTTAAAGCGAAATTCCGTGTAGCCACTCTTCTTCATTTTCTTTGAACGTGAGTATGATAAATTTCGTAATCCTTTTGCTAGTTAGAGGCAGCATTTTTAAATATTTCCTTATTTAAAGTTAAAGTTTTAAAACTTTTTGGCCATCTAGTCATTTTTCTTATGATTGTGCTCACAATAACTCGAACCTTGTCGCTAGAACATCCACAAGTATACGTTGGCTGAATAGAATTGTTTTGAAACTATACAATAACTTTAAATTTGTGCGACATTTCTCCCTTATGCTGCTTTTGCATTGTTTTGTCTGTTCAAGAATCCTTTAAAAATCTGTCGGTTTTTTTTTAAGCAGAGTGATTTCGTTTTAAGTCGAAGTCTTCGTCACACTTCGGATCATGAAAACAGGCTTATTTATTATCCGCTAATTTCTAGGTGATCATTGCCATCTCCGATAATATTTGAGTCGAGTCCCAAAAGTGGAACCTATTTTAAGTATATCACCGATACGTGCCTATAAAGTTCGAGTTATCAGAGTCAACTGTAAATTTAGTTTTGTCACATCTTTAATGGGGTTATAATAAGGCTATGTGTCCTTTAATAGCTTCTACTTTCGCAAGATTTAGACAACTTTCGCGGCCTATAAAAGGAGTGAAAATGGCAGTAACGTTTAGTTCATTGGCTCAGAGCAGAGTTTTAATAAAGTCTACGAGTCCTCAGCTTCTATGTTCGTAATAAGAATCATCGGTGATAGGATTATGAGAAAGAGGTCTGAAAATATATTGAGCCGTCACAGTTGTATTGCAATAAACGCATGGATGCGTGATCGTATGCAAATTTCCTTCTAGTTTGCTTTTAACAGCTTTGCTGATTTTCTGATTGCTGCGAGATGAAAGGAATTTTCGCGCGGACTTAACAAATGTAGAATTTTTTCTTCCGGGTTAAAGATTTGTTTAAGCTTGGGTTGCTGTTGAATAATGTGCCCTTGTTTCATGAGAATCTTTTTAAGATTCGGTGTGGCCGGCAGTTGTAGGTAGTACTTGAACAAGGGAGCAAATTTGTTTGTTTTGTTTTGTTGCCAAGAACCTCTTTTCTGTCGGTGTACTTAACTTCCGTCAGTATTTCTTGAACGAGCGTTAAAGCCGGTAGCCTCTTTGACAGAATCTGTGTTCAAAGTCTCGTTTGCTTTGTTCAAAGTTCTACCTGAGTTAGTTCTAGAAAGACGCAATGCTTCCCCTTTTTAAAACCCTTTTTGCATTTTAAAGGGTGGCAAGATGACAAGTCTGTTGATTGAAAAGGTATAGTAAGCTTGAAATGCGTTTGCAAGTCAAGAGGGTCGTACTGGAGTATTTTCATGATGCGTGAATCGTGAATTTAAATAATTATTCCTCGTGTTCCGTGACCAAAAGGTTATTGCGTGCCTCGTGAAAAACTCGAATTGATAATTGATAATCGTGATTTCAAAATGATTAAGTATTTTTCTCGTGACTTTCAGTTTCTCGACCTCCGAAAGATGAATAAAGACTATAAATCAGCAAATGAGACAATACCGCAAAAATGTAAACGTAGAGCTATGTTACATGACTCTTACATGGTCCTAGGTACTTTGTAGATATTGGAAGACTCTTTTTAAATCCGCGAAGGAATTAATCACTCAAATTGAACATCATTGTCATTGTAAACACGGTAGGGCAAAAAGCAATATATTTACAATTGAATGCGTAATATTTTACGTATACTCGAATTCCCTAGGTTCAATGACTTTCCTTGGAAAGGACAGAATTCGTTTTCCTCTAGCAAGCGAACACTCTTCCTTAGCATTGTTCAGAAAAAAAAAACTCGAGTTGCATGTAAGTGAGCCGATAGCTTTTATCTCGTTCGCTGAGATATTATCTAAAGAAGCAACTATTTGCGTTCTTGGAACTACCCCTCCCCTGTAATGACCTTTCCTCCGAAGTGCAACTTGCGCAAAATTTTGATTTTTAACCCTTTTCAGTCATGCGTATCTCAGGAACGTAACGTCTTGGTTGATTCGGTAGATACTCGTAACGTAATCTTCATGATGCATATGTGTATAATAATGTGTCAAACTTTCAATGACAATGGGTCACTGCAAAACCGTCAAATTTCTAAGCCAAACCTAACCTAGATAGGGTAAAAAGAATCTGCGTTGCGATGATCCTTTCCTATTTGGTGCAGTGAATCAATGTTGATGAAAGTTTGACACATTATTATTTGATTATTATTCGCATTATAATCATCATCATTATCATCATCATTATCACATTTTAAGAAAATTCTTTCGAGCCGTTCCGGAGATATATATGAAAAACCGTGGGAAAACCAAGATTTTACACAATTGCACTACTATCGAAGGGATGTTGTTTAGAGAGAAGGGTTTGATTCCAGGATCGCAAACAAGGACATGCGCCAAAGTTTACTGGCATAGAGATATAAGCAGCATTGTGATGAACCTCTTAGCAATTTGAGTTGGAATTTGAGTATCCGTTCATTTATCACGACTTTTAAAAATATAAGGTTTGATATATACCTATTCAAACATAGAGATTGTTTATTCTCACGGAGATTTTTTGCAAAATACGACACCTTTACTTCCTTATGTTGGAATTTCAATGACACGTCTAGATGTCGCAAGATTTTTGTTTATCTTTGTCATTATGATATCGAGTTTGTTTTTAAAAGGAGAACTGCATTTTGACTAAGTTCAATCCAAGTTCAATTATTAGTAACCATTTCATAGCGATGGGACATGGATAAAATCACTTTTTGAAGACGGTTGAAAAACTAAATTATGTCTCCTCATAGTCTCCGAAAAAACCGAAACACCTTCACAGGAAACCTATACACATCATACAACCATCGCAAACAGGCGCGATGTGGTCATATCTTTGCTGTGGTGTTTAAAGGGACAGCCACGAGCTATGGGACCGCGCTGACCTGGACAGTATTTTTGCAAGTTTGAAAAGCGTTCAATCTTGCTTAGTGTTTCATTCGATCCCCGATCTTTCATAGAACACCTCTTTTTGAGCAAACTCTTACTCTATTACATTATTTTATCATAGTTGGTTAAAAACAGTATCTAAAAAAACATGAACAGAAGAGGTGAGAAACGCTTAGGCGCCTGGCAGGAGAATAATCGCCTTCGTTTTCCAAAATAACGAGAAATCAATCAGTAACATTGGCGACCAAATAATCGTTATATATAATTGAAAAATCGATGAAAAAGTTTACATATGTTGGGAAAATCAAGCTTCGACCCTGAACGTTCGACAGTGATTCATGCAGACTCCGTGTCAGTTTCTGACCTCTACTAGTGTTAAATCGAATTCAGAAGTATTTGTCGATGTTTGGCTTACCCTGGACAAATTAAATCCATCGGTAAATTCTCAATGGTATATATAAATATGAGTGCTCTGATATAGCTTACAGTCCATAATCACGATTTCGGCTTGTAATAAGTTCAACTCCACAGGGTTTGTTTTGAGTATTCCAGATACACTTTTCACTTTCTGTTTCACGCGCGTGTATTGTGAGATACAAATCAGCTAAGAAATGGTGTCTAATTTGCATGTGTATCAGCTGACTGTGTCTCTTTAACAGTACCAGTCGAACCTCTCTAATATAGACAACGAAGGGACATAGCGAAGTGTCTGTATTATAGAGGTCACCACTGACAGGTTAGAGTGTTCAGTAACTAAAATCAAGCTCAAAATTCAGTGTCTTGTTAATTTCTGAACCTAAATTGATTAACGTTATTGTACTTCTCAGTTACATGCTGCACATACGAATTTTGGAACTTCTTGGCTATTGCCACAGTATTTTCGATTACTGTATTTGCAATTATAAATGTAAGTTTTGAAAACTAACATTTTGAGATGTTCTGGTATTGGCATCGCTGACAATAAAGTATCAATATAATGTTTGTGTAATCGCCGACAGGAAATGGTACATACCGCTAATTATCTACACGTGGTTCCCTAAAACTTCTTTATTAAGTACTTAAAAGTTACTCATGTATGAATTTGGAGAGCGGTGCGATAAGTGCTAAATCGGAAAATAGTATAACCGATTTAGGGGTACTATTCTCCTATTTAGCACTACAGATTTCTTCGAATATTACTTAGAATTGAAGTCTCCGACTGTACGATTCTTCCAATTTCTCCGATTCTATTATTCTACGATTGTAGTGCTATTTTCCGATAGTTATGAAACCTCCCTACGGTATAAACAAGTTTTCGTTTGAACAATTATCCGATTGTTCGGATTCTACTATTCTACGACTGTGTGTGCTATTTTACGATTCTATCAAAAACTCCTTATGATAAAAGTAAGTCTCCGATTGTACGATTCTTCAGATTTCTCCGATTCTTCTATTCTACGACTGTAATGTTCTTTTTTTTAGCGAAGCTCCACGCGCGGCGCGAAGCGCCGCGCGTGGGCAGAGCGCCATAGCTAAGTAAATCTACCCATCCCAGATAATAATGGTAATCACGTGACCGTGCACCGACCGCCGACCGCCGACAGTCCGTCCGCACCACAGGAAAACCAATGTTTACTCTCACACTTTTTAGCTAGTTTAAGAGCCCAAGAGAAAATTAATTGCACATCCATGTTGTGATCAATTGACAGCTGTCAAAACAGGGCATCCGCTGACCAATGTCACCTGACCGTACCGCGGACTCAAGTGTCGACCCATCGAGGTCGAGTATTTTTTGAAGTTATCCGCTTACAAATTACCAGTTTCAAATGATCGTAGGCTCAAGTTTATTTTTTCCAATGATTCATATCAAATATGTTGTGCTTATGTCACTATGGCCCCGCGCTATAAGGATTTTGATTTCAAACTGACCTCGGACGTGAAAATTCAGCCAGTGTTTCTTTAAAGTACAGGCGGGGAAGACCTTATCTTACCATGGTCACGCGTTGGTCACGCTCTACGTCCAATTTTTATACTCTGATTGGTCAAAATTTGACAGATGAGTTCAACTTGAAAGTTGTTTACTTTGACAGCTGAAGTTGACAGAGTTTCGTGTCAACTTGTGATGTTTTTAACTGTCTTTTTCCTCTGGATGTACAAAATGAAATACAGCTGCTATCAAGAGTCTTCTGTTATTCATGGCTGGTTTGTTTACTGTGTTTACTGGGTGTTTGGTTGAGAAATGCGTCGCTTGTCAAAATCCGGTAATTCGATTTCGGATGGTATCGTTTTCGTTTTTCACCTTGCTTAATGCGTAAGAAGGTTTAAAAGTCTCAAGCAACTGTGGCCTTCCTTGATAGCTTTGAGGAACTGAATCTCGAATGGTAAGCCTGAGTAATTATTGTATTTGATGTTTGTTTTTGTCATATCTAATTTCATGAAGTCTTGCACAGTTCACGCTGACAGTTTATGCGGAAAGTTTATGCACGTTTGTAGGATTTGACTCAATGATCTGACCTAGTATCAGGTTTGATATAAGCTTACAGAACTTTAAAAAGCGTTCAGATATATTTGCTCACGGCAAATAGAATGAAAACGTTCCGAAGAATATTAAGTTATAAATTTGGCTGTAGAAAGAAAACTTTGAGCGATTTTCTTGCTTCGAGGAGTTCACCTTCGAAAAAAGTAAACACCGCGCCGGGAAGCCGGCTTAAGCTTTGCGCTTAAAGACTCAGGATTTTTAGAGACACTTTAATACTTGTCTTCGTGAATGAAAATTGTTGTCTCTGTAAATGTTTCACCGAATTATATTTCTTTTTTTGATTGTTAGTAGTCTCTCTTGTAATTTTAATCGCTTGTCTGTGCCGTTTGTTTTCATCGTTCACGAAACATCGCAGTACTCAAAAATGTCGCGCGTATCAAGCGCTTTATAAGATTACACATCGTTATAACTGAAACTATTAAATAACAAATAATAATAATAATAAATTCGCTATTATGTTGAAGCGTAACTCTATTAAAGTTCATTCAAACACTCGACCACACTGACAGCTCGCACTATAGAAATGAGAACCAGCTGGCCATATTGGTGATTTTGGAAATTTTTGAACGGTTTCGCTTAAAGCCCACGATTGATCGTCCTGAATATTGACTGAGTGCAATTTGTCTTGAAAAACTGCGAAATACCGCATTCTGTCTGAGGTCTGTATGATAAATAATACTGTTTCACCTCAAATGTGATGTATAAAAGTTATAAAAGGTTGGTTTAAACACTGGTTTAGATAGCAAAATTCCTCGAAAAAAGTCACTTTTTTAACCTAAATGACAGCTATCTCGGCCGTCATGTAAATGCTGCGTCACCGAAAAGCTTAAAAATTCAAGCGTACTCTATTACAAAACCAAGAACCCTTTTGAAGCAAAAATTTGTTTGAAAATTAGTTTTCACCTGCTCTAATACACCATGAAAGTAAAATCTCAGTAGGGTCGATAGTTTTGTACTTTGAATTTTAGTGACGTCATGTGAAAACCAACAATTAAAACGCATGCTCAAATGCAGAGATAAAATCTGAAATCTACAACTTTCGAATAATAAATATATTAATGAAATCTTGGGGGTACGCTTGACCGTTTGTTTCCGACTGAATACACTATTTTTGCGTGGACAATTTACTGAAAGCTGAATTTTCTTTACCCAATCACAATAGAAAATATTTTTCATGGGTGACACTTTTAAAAAAGATAAACTTCATTTATGATTTAAGCTTCGCAATGTGAAACCAATTTACATGTAGTGCAAACATTAATTAACCACAAATGACTGCAAAGGACCGCAAATTACAATCGGGAAAGCGATAAGGGAAAAGGCGGTAACAGGCCTCTCTTCTCTCTTCCCCTTCCCACCTTGCCTTGCGCGCTTCTTTTTTCTTTCTCCCCAGCCTCCCTATAAAAAGAGGCCTGCGGAGAAGAGAGTAACATAACCCGACTATGTATTTTATACATCGTAGTCTCCCTTTTGTTTCGTCACGTAACGCTAGAAACGGCTGCGAGGGAGACAACAATTTACTCTCTCCTTTTTAATCTTACAACCTTGAAGACCATGTGATGTCCTAAACTGAGATACTATACAACTATCCCCCGAAGGGAAGGTGAATAGTGGAGGCGGATATATCGAGACGCGAAGCGTCGAGGTATATATCTAACGCTGTTCACCGACCCCAAGGGGGATAGTTGTTTTAGTATTTACCAAATCAGTTGGATAAAAATGAAAAAAGTTACTTTTTGTAAATTTAGTAGGAACTTTGTTTACAAGTTACAAACATTCCTGGGATTTTGTCAAATGCGCTTTTACGTTTTTGTTGCAAATTCTGCATGAAAATCATTTTCTACCCACCAATTAACACTGACAAGCCGCAAAGTTCTTGGCTTTCTTGGTTTTTTGCTTGTACGACTGCTTCATTTATCGCTCAAATGTCGTTTATCGAAAATGTCTCCAAACGAGACGCCATCTTGCCTCGCGAAACAGTGAATAACCAAGGATATTCCGAGTTACGGGAGCCAATCAAAACGCGCGAAAATTGCTGTTCACTGATTTGGTAAATACTAAAATAGATTATTTACTACCGTTTCAACCCCATGATCTTTCTACGAGGGGCCGCACTTCACTTCCAATATAGAACCTCTATTCGATATATTCTTTTATAATATGTATGATAATTAGCCTTTCTTACCTCGTTTGAAAGTAAAACTTCTTTTGTATTTTTCACATGCTAACGAGGTCGGAAAAGCTAATTATCATACATATAAAAGGCTATATCATTAGGCCGCCAGGATCAGTGACATCCGCTATGGATGATCAGTGATATCAGTAGCTTCAATAAGTCTGAATCAATATCCCACAAAATTAAACTTTTGGTGTTCGATTACCCTGAATCATTGATGCCACCGATCATTGCTAAGTTATGCCTAGTGTATATGTGACAGGACTTGTACTTAAACCGAAGATACTTCATTTCCCTCCTTACTTGATATCCTATTAAATATATGCTGGAATGTATATTTTTAGAGCAAAGTGAAATTGACAGAAAAGGACCAGAAAGGCACATGGAAGGACGTGCACAACAAGCCTTCGAGTTTGATTATTTCTCTTCTCTATTTGGTTTAAGAATTCATCTAAACTCCTGGGCGGTAATGGGGTTAGCCCTTATTGCACTAGCCGCTTTTTTCTTTCTTCTTTGTTGGAGTCTCGGGGTTTGGTGTCGTTACTGTGACGTCGTCGAAAGTCATCATCGGAATCAGGGAAATCAAGGAAGGTATGTATACAACGACCCCTCACCAAGATTCAGGGCGGTGCAATTTTTCATATGCGAGATATTCGGAGAAATGTTTTACCTAAATTTATAGGAGCTTTGTATGGAGACACCTTGTTATTACATTGCAGCGACTTAACGGAGCTATAGGGCTGGGTAGGCACTGCTAGCATAATTTTGCACTTTTGGCTAGTTTTGCAGTACACAATTGTCATTTATTGATCATGCAACCAATTTTTACGGCCTGAGATCAGTGTTACGGGCACGTTCAGAAACGAAACTAATTTTTTGTCTGCTTATTTTCACATTCATGAGACGCATGCTCATTTATAAAATAACTAAGATAGTACGCGAGTTCTGATTGGCCGAGAGGCGTGTTTGCATGAGAGTATGTAAACATGGTTGTGACGTCAAGATGTTTTGCTTTTCGCGCGCTAATCACGCAAGCACAAATTTGAAAAAGGTTTTGAGTTGAAAAACTCGACAAACTTACTTTATTTACCCATTTCCTCGTCGGTTGAAACTTGAAAAATCTTTAGAAACATGCTGGGTCAATTTTTTTTTCGCCTGAGCTGGTATTTTAAGCGAGAAAAGCCCGTATTTTGGAAGGCATCTTTTTTGCAAAACAAAGACTGATTACGCGTGCAAGCTTCGTGTACAAGACTTCGCGACTGGTAAGAATTTATCTTTTAATCAGTGCTCTCAACAAGAGAGTTTTGCTTTTTTTCTCGGGAAAGTTATTTCATAAAAGCAATAGAAAACTTTTTTCCTGTGTTCGCATATCCTGATATAAACACGCGAGGGGTTGGGAGAATTCTCGACAGTTATGTAAACCCTTGACTTCGTCTCGGGTTTGCATGACTGTCTCGAATTCTCCCAACCCATCTCGTGTTTATATCAGGCTATATGTAAACTAGTCCAGCTGTTATCGACCAAAAAAAGCTCGAATTGTTCAAATTGGTGATACAAGCATGAAACTTTCACAGATATTTAAGGGCCCTTAGGGTAATATTTTCTGATGTAGGACCATGACAAATTAAGCTCTGGAGTCGAGATCTGCGGCATGCCCCGATTTTGTTAGCATGGAAACAAGGCTAAAAATGAAAAACGCCTTAAATGAAAGAGTTTTAGGAAAATAACCATCAGTTATAACAAAACTGATAATTTGTAGTACATTTTGATAAACTTCAAGCTTTTAATGCAGTCACGTGACCAGTTATAACGTTTTTAATTATCAGGCTTGGGTACCCTGTGGTGAAATTTTGTTTACATGATTATTCAATGTTTTGTGCTATACAATCGCTGAAGAACTGGTTTTTAGCCCACAGATATACCAAAAAAGTGAAAATTGTTTTATTTCTTTTTAATGTGGCCACTTAAAAAGTCTATTTTCTAGCTGTTCATCTTTTTTCTTTACGATTCACTTTGCTATTTGTTTCATTTATAATTTAGAACAATAAATTAATACTGCATGAGGACAAGGGATTTCTTGTCTGTTTGCCATTGTGCCCAAGTGATTAAAATCATCCCGTTTGTCTTTGGCGATAGCAAGGGAATCTATTTAGTATACAATGTACCACTCAAACCCAGGTCTGTCACGGTTTTCAATATGGCGGCGTCCATGAAGTGTACTTCCAGCTCTCTCAGGTAAGACAGTATTTGGTACAATAACTAGCTTTTTTCGGGAAATTTCATGGCAATTTTATCAGAACAAAACACTTTGAATGTAAAATGGAGCTTTTGTTATTAACTATTAAAAGGTAATTTATCATGTCAACTGTGGCGTTTCTGTAGGATTGGAATCAGTTTTGTAATTAGCTCTTCGACCTATTTTGAAAGTTTGAGAGTTTTGAATATGAGCCCTTTGGCGATAGTGCTAGGCTAGTTAAACCCATCTTTGCGGCTTTTTTGTCATCGAGTGAGCCTTGATGTCACCCAATAAACTGAGTTTAAAATTTATTTTCAGCTGAACATGAATTGGGGGAAATGCATAATCTGCCAGAAAACTCTGAACACGAGAGTCTTCAATGTCCTGCGAATTCAACCCGAAAAGACCCAGGCATAGGGTACAGCACTTTCATCAAGGCTGTGAAGGAATTCAAGGAAATTGGGATAACTGTAAGTCAATTTCTTGATGAAACTAAACATGACATCGAAAATGTTCTTCTTGAAAACAAAGCTTCTTGGCACAAGTCCTGCAGAGACCATTACAATAGTACTAAATTAAAGCGTGGAAAGAAAAAAAGAAAACAAGCTGACGTAGAAGAAGAAGAAAAAGGGTGTGACGCAGCTGGTAGTGAAACGGCCCAGTCTAGTCCTATAAAATCTAACCGCAAGTCATGTGACACGCCCACGACGCGCACATCAAGTGACAGCGGCAAGTCTTCATATTCTGAAGAAGAAAGCGTACAGTGCATACAAGGATAAACTTGAGAAGACTGAGCAGAGCCTAACATTTGAAGACTGGGAAAACACAAAGGAAAAGAAGTCACCACAGTTTCTGTTCTGGGGACTGGTCCTACATTTAGAGCTCACCTGTCTATGCCTTGTGAGGGCCTTCAGAGAAGCCAACTTTGCACTCTATGTTCATGCGATCCGACAGATACTACCGTGGCTGTTTGCGATGGACCACACAAACTATACTAGGTGGCTGGCTGTGCATTATCGGGATATGCAGGTTCTCTCCTCTAAGCACCAAGATGTGTACCACCATTTCAGCGATGGTGCATTTGTCGTACACAAGACCAGCAGAGCCTTCTCCTCCATAGCGTTAGATCATGCCCACGAGCAGGTGAATGCCTTAGTAAAAGGCCAAGGTGGAGCAGTTGGTCTCACTGAAAATCCTGCAGCCCTAAGAAAATGGATGTTAGCAGGCCCCGAGCTGTGAATGGTTGAAGAATTTGAGGGAAGCTTTGCTGTATCCGAGGAACGAGATCATCATGAACAGAAACCAGGTGTGCAATCTACATTTTTAAAAGATGTGGTCAACACTGTCTTGCTTTCAGGAACTTGGTAACCCCTTTACTGAAGAGAGCGAGAACCTAATGGCGATTCACACTAAAGATATAATGGACGATAGCGTTGTCGCAACAGTAAAGAATGCACACAAGATTGGTGAGGAACAATTCTGTTTATTTGTCAAAGAAAGATTCATTGACCGTAGTAAACCAGTTACAGATCCACTTAAGAAGAACAACCTCTCTACATTTAGTACTCCAACTAAGAAGGCTGTATCGAAAGACCAGGCAAAAGTCAAACTGTTGAAAGAGGACTGTTCCTGATTTGGACGGCTGTACATTGCTTGTCAAACCTGTGACGGAAACCTGGATGAGTTTTTTTCGTATTAAAATCAACCTTGGCCACCATCCCTTTCAGACCAAGGACATCTGCGAGGAGGACAAAAAGCCGACTAGCTGAAGTGCCTGCCACAAGCAACCTCACCAGTATCGACACCTCCAGTGGATGCCGTAATTCTCGATGGAGCCGTTATTGTTCAAATGCTGGAGCCAAAAACATCGCGCACCTTCGACGAATACTTCAGTATAGTATTTGCTCCATATGTCCTCAAGCAACTGGAGAATGCCAAGCGTGTTGACCTTGTGTGGGATGTCTTTCTAGATAATTCATTAAAGAAATCACTGCGAGAGAAGCGAGGTGCTGGACAACCTCGCAAAGTAATGGGATCTACAAGAATTCCAAGCGACTGGAAAGGTTTCCTGAGAGTCGATGGCAACAAGGAAGAGCTATTCAAGCTGCTTGCAGAAAAGGTATGTGTAGATTTAGGATGTTTCCCTGCTTTGTCAATACTTATCATAGCAATAGGTCAACAGGATATGTTCACTAGAATACATTAGTGAATCCATTAATGAAATTATCTATGACATAACATATTTCAGGTCGCTTCCTTGGCACTTCCTGAAGGCAAAAAGGTTTACTTGACACACGGTAGCAGCGTGCTAACTTCCAGCAACAGATCTGAAATGAGCAACCTTGCGCCGTGCACCCACGAAGAAGCCGACACTCGCCTGATGATCCACGCTCTTGATGCGTCATTAAGAGGGCATCGGCGCATCAAGATCAGAGCCAACGACACAGATGTGATTGTTCTCGCCCTTTCAGTTGTCAGCACACTCCCCATTGATGAATTCTGGATAACATATGGTTCAGGGAAGAATGTGCAAAACATGCCTGGGCACGTCTTCGCTTCATCCTTAGGTCTCCCTAAAGCGTCCGCGTTGCCAATGTTCCACGCCTTGACAGGGTCCGACACAGTTTTATTTTTCCGCAACCGTGGAAAGAAGTCTGCATGGGATGTTTGGAACGTCTCTTCCGAGTTGACCCCAGTTCTATGCGCTCTGAAGGCTTCACCAGAGATCATCACGGAAGAATCACTTGCTGTCTTGGAAAGGTTTGTGGAACTTTTCTATGACCGAACAAAAAGTCTATATGAAAGTCAACGAAGCACGCCAGGAGCTATTCTGCAAGAAATCAAGGGAATTTGACAGCATACCGCCAACTAAAGCAGCGCTTGAGCAGCACATGAGACGAGCAGTACTTCAGGGAGCTCATACTTGGGGCCAATCCCTCTTGTGCCAGCCCACACTTCCTAGGCCTGCAGACCGGGGATGGCAGCGTCAAGCACGTCGCTGGTCACCGTATTGGACAACTCTTAAACAAGCAAAAGACACCTGCTATGAACTTATCCACTGTGGATGTAAAACTGCATGCAGGGGGAGAAGCAAGTGTATGAAGGCTAATCTGGTGTGCACGGGCCTCTGCAAATCTGGCGGAAATTGCCAACAGCAATAGTTAAAGAACACTCAAGTGATAAAGTATATATATGTAGTGTATATGCAATGTATGTATGTATTTGTACAAAGATGATAGGTTTTGAGTCTTAGAAGCAAAACATGAAAAAACGTGATTGATGTGTTTTGTGTTAGGTATCAACTGACGCAAAAAGAAAGCCTTTATCATCTATGTAGCGGAACAAATTGGGTGCATATCATTGTTTCAATCATCGTTATAAAGCCCATCGAACAATATATACGCCTCAGAATTGCACTTGAGGGATAATTTTTTAGTTCAAGAAGCAAAAGTATTGTTAGTCGTTTTTGTGTTAGATATGAACTGACATTAAAAAGTTCTAAGGAAAGTCCATACTTGTATTTATATTTCTCTATATCGGTCTAAAGAATGAGGAAACATGCCAAATTGATAAGTCTTCAAGTTTCAGTTCATTGCAAGATGGCCTTTACAGTTATGCATAGTGTGTGTTAGGAGTTGCCTTTTACATTTTTGACAAAATATGTAAGCATAAAACCGAATCCCCTGCAATTATGCTCCATAAGACATTGAAAAATCGTGTAAACAAAATTTCACCACAGGGTACCCAAGCCTGATAATTAAAAACGTTATAACTGGTCACGTGACTGCATTAAAAGCTTAAAGTTTATCAAAATTTACAACAAATTATTAGTTTTGTCATAACTGATGGTTATTTTCCTAAAACTCTTTCATTTAAGGCGTTTTTCATTTTTAGCCTCGTTTCCATGCTAGCAAAATCGGGGCATGCGCAGATCTCGACTCTAGATCTTAATTCGGCTTGGCCCTACATCAGAAAATATTCCCTTAGGGCCCTTAGTAATCTGTGAAAGTTTCATGCTTGTATCACTAATTTGAATAAGTGGGTTAGGGGCTGGTGATCGCTTACATTTCAGACTAGGAGCGAAGTCGAACGCGCTTAAATTTTAAAGACTTTTGCAAGTCTTTTCTGCAGTTGTAGGTAAATAAAGATCACTTATAGTTCTTTCTGAACAATTCGCAAGAATGTCAGATCAAGTTAATCATCCTTTTTTATTCTTGTCCTAGGTTAAAATCAAGCTAAGGCATCTCAGATTTCCACGAAAATCACAACAAGCCTCCATAAAAATCCACACTTGACGACGACGATACAGCTGAAGACTCGATGGCACTTAATAACTCAAGGATTTAGTGTAGTGCAATAGGGAGTAGTGTTAGTATTTATGTAACCTGCGTAGCAAGCGTCTCCGCGCGAGTTCGTCGAGAAAGTTTGGACGAGAGAAAACAAGAGGAATGAAGCGTGGTGGGGGGAGGGGGGGAGGGGGGGGAGAATTTCATCTGATTGCTTCAAGTCGTTTTCTCCTCTCAGCAACGTCTGAATCGACCAGCCGTTAATGCCGTCCAGTGACCTCATCACTACCCGAAAACCGGGTAGTGACTTTGATTAGTTGATTGTCTCAACATTCGCATAATTATGCGGAATTTTAGCGGGATTGTCGCTTTATATTCAGCGGGTCGCATCCCGGGTATGCTTGCGTGGAGTTCAAACATTTCGATAATCTTTATCGTAAACAGTAAAATTGCCCTTGTCTTCGAAACTGAAATGCTAAATTGAACTGCGAATGAAGAATCATTGCGGCGAGTCGTTAGGTTTTTCATTTAGAGTCGCTTTGTGGTCTTGGCAGTGATTTTGTTTATGTGAAGTTTCTGAGACCTGTTGTACTGATTCGATCCTTTAGCTATTTTCACTGTCAAGTTTCCTTCTTTTCTTTTCTCTTCGTTAAGGACCAAATAGCTTCTTTTCAATTAAACCAAATCGTTGAGTTTTAGAACTAAGTGTTCCGTGTGTGTATTTATTTCATTGCGTGACAGCGCCCGAGTTTCATTATGGAATTACAACCGGTTCAGAGTACTACATGCAGTTGATAGTTTGAACGTTATACATGAATTACGATCGAAATAAGTAAAGCTATTCTGTATCATGCAGACATTTCCAAACGATATTTCTTGGTTTGCCACTTGAAAATCGTGTTTAACTTTTTGAATGAATTAAAGCAAAGGAGTAGTGACGTCACTGGACGGCATTAATGGCCGGTCGATTTAGACGTTACTGAGGGAGTAATAACGACTCGAAGTAATCGGATGAAATTCAGGCTAGGGGGGAGAAGGAAACGTATCTTCTTTTCCCTTCCCCCTTCGATCTTCCATTTGTTGTGCTCTTACTCCAACCTGCGCAAAATAACTCGATTGGAAACGCTTTCTACGCAGGCATATATTTTTACAGAAGCGACTTCAAAGATACGAATTAATTGACAAGCGAATGGAAATTAATAAGTAGTTATCTTTTGTGTTGTACCGACCTGATGTTTTTCTCTTTTAATCGATTGCTAGTAAGACTCGAGGTTTTTTCTTCTTTCCAAATTCCTGATGCCTTTATTGGGAGAGGCGTAGCCTCCACAGGGTAGCACAACACACCGAGAGGAGAAAAAAATTGTCTCGAGAGTTTAATCAAACGGTGAACACGGATTTATTTCATGCTAGAAATTATAAGAACGGGCCTTTGTAGCCTGGGCGAATTATTTACGTCATATATCACGCCACCAATCAGCTGTGTAGTAAACTATAACACAGATTGGATAAATATAAATCTTGAGTTCTCTCGCCTTTTTATCACTTTCTTTTGAGTATGTTGACTGGCTTCTGGCTAAGATTGGCAATATATCGACCCAGAATACTCGACGGGTGGACTGAGTCCGCTGAAACCGGTCGATGAAGAGGTGCAAAATAATATTTGCGATCAAGTACGGTTTAAGTCAGCGAACTACCACTAGTTTGTTGAATCCATTATTAAACGAATAGAATAGTGGTAACCACACTGCTTAAGTTGGCCAAAGAGTCGGGGTTTTTTTAAAATACGTTTTCAAGGCGCGAAACGCACCCGCCGGACGTTTGTTTGACTGCTCAGGCGTTTTTGTCCTACGGAATAATACGGACTGTGTTGCCGTCTATTTGAACAGCAGCGGTGGATGTTTATTATTCATACATTTCGTGACGTGCGCTCCGCCAGTACATTCGTTGTCTATGCAGGGTGCTGGGGAATAAAACTCATCGTTTCAAGACGAGAGGTCGGTATCATTATCTTTAACTAAAACAAGCCACCAATGGCTCCAGGCAAGCAAAATATGACAGCTGCTACCTACAATTAAGACAAGGTGGAATTCAAGTTTCGTTTTTTGAGCCCTCTATTTGAGACCCATTATCCCCTTGCGTTTAACTAATACGACCTAAGTGTATCAGCCTTCACAGACTTCGTCAGGTTTCAATCCAACTGCGAGGCTGGCAGCATATTGAGATTGATTAGATGCCTCATAGTGGGTCTGCCGTGGGGACAGTTCCAGGGATGCTCAATCTCTCCCATGTGGCAAACAACCCTCTTCATTTGAGCCTGGTTAAGTGCAGTTCCAACCATGATGGACATGCGACACGCACGACTTGCAAACATTTTCCTCACCCTTGAAGGTCTACACATAACGCCAGGAGAATCACTCAGCATAAAAATCAACTCCTCGATGTCTTCAACACCAAACGTCCAGTTCTTGCTCATGGGCAGAGAAACTAGCTTGACCTTCTTCATTGCCTCAGCATTTTGATCGATCTCAAAATCAAATCCGTTCTTTTGAAATATTTCCACGTTGTCCATAAGGATAGCTTCATTGGCAGCGGTTAGTTCAAGATTCTGGGGAACAATAAGACGTTGGGACTTAATTGTCGTGTTCCTCTGTTGATCCTCAAAGTTAAATTTCTCATCTGAAGCATGCTGGTCGATTATGAACAAATCATTGTCCAGTTTTGCGATGATAAAACCCAGATTAAATTGACCTAAAACTTCCATACGCTTGAACATATCTTTACTAATATTTTTCGTTAGTTCTTTCTCAGCACTGGAATTGCTCTCTGGTGCTATCTTCGCTCTGAACAAACGAGCTTCTACTTCATCTGTTTTCTGTCTCGTTGGTGCCGTAACAACGCTTTTAAGTTTATTCATACTGAAACTCACTGTTGTTTCCTTTCTGTTTCTAACCATCTCTGATACCTGAGTTTGTTTTTCGGTGTTGCCAAGTTTAGGAAGAACCAGTATTGTTTTGCAAGATACGTTACTTGAATTATCTTTAGCCTGGCCAAAAAGTGTTTGATTAGTTTTATCAAAACGCTCTGAATCTATTTCTTGCTGGACGTCTTTCTGAGAACTTACTTCGTCGTCATCAGATTCACTTACAGAAATGATATCATCCTTAACTTTAACAACTTCAATGTCAGTTTTTCTTGCTAACCGTTCATTGCTGTCACCAATATTTTCAGATCTTTGAGTCTTAGCAACAGCATAAACATTCCCACTATCTGTTTCCACAGACTCTTTGCTTTCCAGCCTCGAAGCTTGTTTATCCCGGGTGAATATGCTGGTAAGCTTCACCTGCTTACAGCTAGGCTCTTTTGGTTTCTCAACCACATCTTGCTCAACTGATGAAAACTTCCTCTTGAAACTGCTAAGCGATGGAAATTTCCCTTTCTCGACATGCGTCCTTGTTGGCACAACTGAAGCAGGCTGATCTGATACCTTTTCATCCTGCTTCATCTGAGAGCATCGAAGGTCTTCATTTCCATGGGAGTCGCCATTGTAGTTTCTAGGAACGAACGTGGAGGCAGACAGTTTTATTTGCATCAGAGGTTTCTGATTGACATCAAATAATGCAGTTCCACCATCGAACATCTTCCTCAGCGACGATTTTATGGTGGCTAGAAGGACTTTCTCTTCCTGGACAAACACCTGTCTCTTGTCTGGCGTGACATTGACATCTACACCATCTGATAAGGAAATGAAAGTCGTAAGATCAAGAGTGGAACAACTAGGCATTCATGCCTCACACTTCCAATGTTATCAGAGTTTTTGCTGAAACACGGTGCACGTTACTGGTAAATTGAAGAACAGCTCAGTACTCTAAAAATCTGTTGGCCATCTGTCAGTAGACTGTTGACCAACAGTGAGCTGACAGACGATCAATAGTTGACAAACAGACGACAAATGGCCAACAATCGCCCCACAGGCTGCCAACAAGTGGCCAACAAACCATCAACTGTTAGCTGACAAACTGTTGTTCGCCTGCCAGTCGACAATCAACCGACAAGTGGACATATGTTTCGAGGAGCTGTTCTTCATGTTACCCGTTATTGATGCTGACTCCTTGGGAAAACTCTCGTAAGTGATTGGCTCTAGTTGTAAACCTTTTATATGGATTCCTGAGGTAGTTGCTTACAAGGGCTTTAACTGTACAAAAATTTTCCACATTAGATGTAGCACCTATCCAGTCAGGAACAGGGAAAGAGCGGCATTCAAGGTTGAACTGATAACCCTGATTTCTTCCTGCTGAGACACTATCATATGGGATTGATTCCTGATGTTGCAGACTAGTGGAATCACACGATAACGTACATTGTGTTGTAATACAAAACATTGAAAGGACACTGACAATACCAACACCACAGCAGAAAAGGTAACCTACATTATAGATTCTGCAAGACCAAGAAAAACTGGGAACAAAACAATCTGCACCTCTTCCCTTGCTGTTTCTTGCAGGTAGCTCGTACAATGGTACAACATTGCTTGGAGGGGTGGGGGAGGGAAAGCTTCATTTTCCTCTTCTGAATTTGGCAAAACGTTACAAAGGCCCTATAATAGCTTGTATTAATTTTTTTCATACTTAAAAACAAACAACAAGCAAACAGTGTCTCAACTAATTTTGTTGTCAAAGACAGCAATGAACTGCTACTGTTTAGGATAATTGTCTAAAATGTAGGGACATATTCTGCCAGCAACATACACCATATGCATCCTAGATTGTAGGATACTGTATAAGAGTATAGTTCTCTATATTGAGCAATGTGAGGACAAGTAATAACTGAGACATGACAAGAAGGACTGCAACAAACCACAACAAACCTCTTGCCAGTGATATGTCCATCATCACAAATGGATACTGGTGTCTGTTAAACATATGGTAGACCTCATTAATGACTCGAGACACCTTGCTCAGCTCACAGGGTCGCTTGTTGACGTATAAAAACTGACGATCAGCACTGCTGCGGCCCATACCATGATCTGGTTTTGAAATGTATCCAGTGATTTTAAAGGGGTTTCCCTGAGCACTGCACTTTGAGGCAACAAGCCCAAGTTCATTGCAGTCTTCTTCTGATGGAACAGACTGCACGATGGCCATTACTGTTTGAATCTGAAATAATAATAATTATTTCTTCAGACTGGTTGACAGATAGAAAAAAAAAAAGCCACTCCCTGGCATTTTCTTCATGTGCCATTTTTTCAGACACTTGAGGGAAACAAGTGAGCTGAGGAAAAAAGATTTGAAAAGAAGAGAACTTGAAAGAGGTTAGCAGCAGGGATGTCATTAAGAGCCGCGGAGGCCAGGGATTTCCCCCATCTACTATGAGTGTGGTCTCCGGCTACTATTAATTGGAAAATAGAACCAAAAGAAATCCCTGGCTGTTTGATTCCCCGCCCACTTGTTGTATTTACCCAGCAGCTTGAAAGTTTAGAGACAACCCTGTTTGCAGGTTTTGCTGGGTGAGCCTCTTTTACACATACGCCTTCAAATATGCCAGAAAAAATTTTGTTATCTGTCACTGCTCTGTTTTTATGGTCATCATATCTCTAACTGTTTGTCACTTAAGAGATTACAAGGGTCACCTGATCTGGTCAATCAAGGTTTTCTTAGACTTTTTCTCAACAAGACGAAATCTTTCTTCAAGGTGCAAAGCACTGGCATAGCATCACCTTCTCACACGTGCAAAGCGTGCAAGCCTCACACGCCCACAAGAGAAAAAAAATGACTGTCCGTTTTTCCACACGACAACTTCATTCTGACAAGGGGCTCCAAATGTTGTCGAGCTGTCAAAAATCTGTTCACAACTCCACCCTCTTTGTGAATTTAATAGACTTGATGACTGATTTCAGGGGAAAATTGCATGTTATCGTCTACCCTTCCCTTCCAATCTTGTGGTGAACACTGTGTCCAGTATTTGACGTCTTTCCCCAGTCTCGCTCACCGTTTTTAGCCTCGCGCCAGACTTTTTGTCTGACTGTTTGTTCGTACCTGACTAAGCAGAAATATGGACTGTTTCGCTGTCCAAGGTTTTGTTGACATATATGTTACAGGTCAAAATTAAATTCAGGTTAACATTTTTAAGCTAGGTTGATTCTCAATTTCCTTTCATTGTCTCCAAGCCCTAATTCATTAATAATTAGGCATAGGAAACAAAGCAAATTGAGAACCAACCTAGGTTCAAAACTTTTAACCTGAATCTAATTTTGACCTGTCACATACATTGTACTAAACTGGCAGTGTTGGAAAAGTGGTAGCCACATTTCAATTATTGTAAAATTTCACCCATAGATTATCAAAACAAGTACAAATTTTACAAACCTGTTTGGGCCCAAACACACAAGTGATGTTATCTTTAACTTGCTCACTACCATTTGTAGTCACAATCATTGTTTTCTTTCCTTTTTCTGCTTGGTTACTGCAAGTTATTCGAACTCCTGTACTTATCAGACAATATCCTTGCAGAACATGCACCAATTTTGTGAACTCTCTTTTTATATTACGAAGAAACTCTCTGTGCCGGACTGGCAAGGTAGAAAACAAGTTTTGTAGGGAGACTGTTGTGCCAAGATCCCTGGCACAAGGTTGCTTTGAAAGCAACTTGCCATTGTGATCATATTCTAGTTTTGTTGCTGCAGCTTGGGAAGAATGGTGCGTTACTATAGACAGCTTACTGTTGAGACAAAGAACAAAACATCAATTTATTAGCCTGAGAAGACCACCAACATTTTGTGACCCCACCACTGGTTTCCCTGCAAAATCATGTCTGAGAAACAAGCGCAGAAATTCCATACTGATGATGCATCACTACCCTGATCTAAGTAGTCCTTCTGATTGGTTGAATCAAATTTCCCTCGTGGCACGACCAATTAAGAAAGATGGAAAACAGTCGTCGTGTTGTGAAATGTCAGCTATCTATTCATTGGCCTTTAAAGTTTGACTCTTTAATTAGGAGGTCTATGTAACTTTATTACAGCCACGGCTACCAAGGGGAAGGGTAAGCTCAACAATAACATTATTAGATCACTGGTCTGTGCATACAGTTCCATTCCAGGGACCTGACAATAAACATCCTAGATGATGATGAATTTTTCTGTGTGCAGACCATCCCAGTTTTTGCCAAGTAACGAAATACTCAAAATTGTGAACATTCCCTATAATGTCTGATCAGTGTTCTCCCTAGGTACTTAATGCTAGGTGGACCACCTGGCTTAATTCACTAGAAAATTGTTGCTGCCCTGCTTAAAAACTAAAGATTTCACTGAACAGAAGCTTATGTTGACATTTAGAGCTAGGTATTTTAAAGACAAAATCACTCAAAGCAGGGAATAAATCATTGTCTGGTGTCTTAATTTGTGTAATTTCTTGCAAGATATCGGTTATAAAAAAGGTTTATCATTGGATGAATATGTTCAAACCTGTGATGCATTCATTTTGTTGAATGGCCCTTTAAGAAACTTTAAACATTGAGAACTTAGGAAATTCTTTCGCTCGCAGTCAACCCAAGACGCACGGAACAAAGATGAAAAGCTTATCATGGCAAACGAGTTCTTTTTGTACAACTTACTTAAACTAAGTTCCCAAGTCGATAATTTTTATTCAGGCTACAGCAGGCTTCGTACAAACGCCGTTAAAAATCTGGCATGGTTGAGAACAAGGTGGGATTGTTTCTATATTCCCAAAGCACCTCTACTTTTTGCTTGACATTCCCTACATGTAAACATGTTTAGTGTAAGGGATTAACAGCGATAGTTTCTCTTGGGACTCCACCCTCTGACATATTGCTTGGCACCATCTGGAATAGATGCTGCAATATATTTGAGATACTTCACAGACTGTCCAACCTTCTGAGCAGGTAAAGTCAGGATATTTTAATAATCGAGGAATCACGCGAGTGCCGAAGGGGTGAGCCGCTAGGGGGGCCTAGTGGGTGGATGCTTACTAGGGCGAGGGTGTTAATTAAAGTGTGGGCTCTTATTTGAGGAAATACTATATGACAAACAGCCTTAATTAACTTTACTACAACCTCGTCCCCAGGGTGCTTTTCCATGGCTTCGCCCCACCTCCAAAGCCAGGAAAAAGCGCCCTGGGGACAAGGTTGAATTTACTACCAACAGATTGAGCCATTCCATTTACTTATAGCTATCCCACCTTCATATGACTTTACAGCTTAAAGATTGAAAGTACTGACAAAGTTAACCCTCAAAAATAGCCAGTTTTTTCTCCCTCCCTTCAGAAAGAGGGCCTTTTGCCCTTATCCCTCAGAAATATTCCAAGAAATTTCTCCAAGAGTTACAGGGGTGGGCATGCTCCAGGGGCGGATCCAGGATATTTTTTAGGAGGGGGTGCACTTGTCTCTTGCTTTACTTCGACACCAATAAACCACATAGTTTTCTTTTCTTTTTTTTTTGCAGAATACCAGTTGTATTAGAAAACTGCAGGTCATCTCAGGGAAGGAGGGGGGTGCGCACCCCCTGCACCCTCCCCCTAGATCCGCCTCTGTGCTCTCTTTTTCTTCTTCCCTCCCCCAATCCTGTACCCCCCGGAAGATGTTGTCGTCCATATGATATAGGACCATATAGGGGAGAGGGGGGGGGGGGTGTGGTGGGTTAGATATCAAATTAATTACCTCAGGGCGCACAAAGAGCTCAAAGCCTCTCCCCTAAAACCAAACGTTTCCACACTTGTTAGATCTGAGAAATCTCTGAGTTTCGATGTGTGATGCTTCAAAGTCAAAGCTTCGAAATTATGCGGTTCGACTCCAAAACCATTGTCGTTGACTTCCAAGACGTCCGCGCCGTGGTTTTTTAGCTTGATCTCGATGTTTGTAGCTCCAGCATCCAAGCTGTTTTCAACAAGTTCTTTCATAGCAGTTGCAATGCTTAACACAACCTGTCCGGAGCATATCTGATGGATGGATTTTTGATCAATTGATTGAACAACGGGAGACGACGAAACTGCCGCCATTTTGCTGAATATTCGGGAAGGTTCGGATTTCTCCGTTTGAAGTCCGGCACTTACGTTCGGTCCCAGTGCTTGCAAGCGCTTGAACCGAATCGGAAGTCAAAGATGGCGGGAACGACAGAAGAGAAACCGGAACCAGTGGGAAGATCCATTTTTTTGGACGTAAGAATATGTGTGATCTTGAAACATTTATTCTGTAAAACATGTTCTTAAAAGAGGTCTTTTTGTCCTAGGTTTTCCGGAGAGCAGACAAAACCGGTGAGTGCCCACTCTGCCCAGTGACGTGACAAAATCGCTGACCCACAAAAAATTCCGACAGACTACTGCTTGGTTGTAAGCTACATGTAATTCGGACAAATACAACATCTCACAAGTAGTGTCTGGCCCGGTTCAGACGCCGAACTTTTCATGAGCCGAACCTAATTCGAATTAAGGCCGACCGAAACTATTTAGACTGCCTGAATTGATTCAGACGCCAATCTTAATTCCAGCCGAACAAAATTCCAAAGGCTATAAATGCTCATTTTGGTCAAACGGATTGGAAAATACGTTATTATAATTTATGCATTAAGTTCGGTACAAGAAAAGTTCGGCGTCTGAATCAAAACCTTTCCAAAGTCGTTCCACAGTCGAAATTCCGGGCCGGGCTGGGCGTGAAGAACTGCTGAGCCGTTCCAAATTGAAATAGGTGTTCCTTAATTGATTCAGACGAACTTTTCATGTACTTTAATAATTCAATTTATTATATGGAGGAGAGTGTTTTACTGGGAACTAAACCACTCGTAGGTTCCATACGCCACTTCATCCGGGACCCGAGTGGCGTATTTTCCGTATGTCACCTTTGTGAGTGTCGTATCGTTCAATGACGTCACGATTCCCGCCTTTTGCTTTTGTTGAATTGGTTTCTCCATATAATAAAAAGAATATTACACGTTGGCTCGAAGATATGAATTTTATGTTCTCGCCACCGTGTAATATCCTCTATGTATTAGGCTCGGCTCATGAAAAGAACGGCGTCTGAACCGGGCCCAGCCTAAGAGTTCGAGCACCGCAAATGCTGAATGAGGTTGAAACAGAAAATGATGGGGGAGGGGGCAGGGAGAATATGGGCACGATCTGTTGAACCAAAATTTTTGGAAATTTCGGCCCAAAACTCAATGGATCTGTTCAGTCCAACCGGAAAAGTTTCGAAAAAACTGGTCCACTTTTTGAGGTGGACCACTTTTCCTGGTCGGATTGGTCGGAATTTAGGTTGAATGGGTCGTAACCTATATCCTCGCTGCTTTCTCTCCTTGCCTTCACCCCCCACCCCCTCGATTCTTCTGTTTTTCTTCCGCGGTTCAACTTTCCCACGGTTGTATCTCTTACTACAAAAGATAAAACACACTAAAAAAAAATGCCAGCTAAGCAAGCTATGTCCTAATTTTGGTCAGCTGTCTTTGCATCTGACCCCGAGGTCTGCAGATTAATCCTTCTTGCCTTGCCTGAGTATATTTTTTGCTGTCATATGTACGTTGACAGGGGCAGGGATAAAATTGTCGGGTACGTGTGATCTACTCCATTAACCGCGGGAGACTTCTGTGTCAAGGGGAAGGGGATGTCCCTATCTGAATGTGGCCCAGGCTTCATCAACCCTAGAGGCGAGACTATACTAAAACAGACAATAAAATAAGGCCAAAAATATAGTGATTTTCTTATCGATATCAGCATTGTTTGTTTGTTTGTTTGTTTTTTTTTTTGTCAGGTTTTGCTTTATATGGAATCCTTAGCAATACCTGCATGACAATTATATTGACCCTCCATCCTAAACACCCTAAGTGACACCAAAATCTGCAATTTTCACTCCTTACTAAAATGACAATCATCCCTGTACTGGGTCCCTCTCCTAAATAAAGGGTCTCAATAAAAGTCCTGTAACTCAAATCATCATCCCCCTCCCCCCTCCCCAGGCCTTTAGCCTGCATTGGCATGAAGGCATTTTCTTTGGGGGCATGAATTATTATGCTTGCATATAAAGTCAAGGAAATGGTCCTTCTTTTGCCTAATGCCTACCTCAAGGGTTGATATTTCTACTCTCTTTAATCTTCCTCAGTGATAAAAGCTAGGTGGTTGCTATGGTATTTAATGAGCATAAACAAGCAGCTTTTACTTGCCTAAAAATATACTTGCAGTGCAGGCTAGACACCTTCAGTTGCATCTAAACCTACACTGGATATTGAGCATGGTTTTTCATATTGCAACTGAACTTGGTATTGCCGTGGGTCTCTTATTGACTATCTGCTCATTACCCATACAATTGAACCCCAATTATCCGGACTTGTTGGGACTTGAGTAAATAGTGTGGATAATCAAGAGTCCGGATAATTGAAAATATGAATATTAATGAGACAATAATGTAAACATAGGGAATAAAGAAAACAAAATTTGATTCTGAACTAGCTCCTGCTTGAATTTATCTACAGACTGTAAGTATTTAAGCTTCTGTATTTTCAATTGTCGTTCGTCTTGATGCTGTCAATGAAATTTAGGATCTTCTCTTTGTTTTTGTGTATAATCTGAGATCTGCTGCTTGCTGATTAAAAAAGAGTGCTAAATTTGTTCCTTTTTCGCCTTTCTTTAAAAGTGAAATAATCGTTTGCTTATTTTCTTTAGTGAGAGAACAGACTGCTTTCATTGCGTGGACAAGGCTGTGATTTGAGTTTAGGATCGATTGGTCTTGTGTTTACATAACCAATGCAGAATCAAGCATGACATTCCCTTAGCAACATAACAATTGAGACAATCAGAATTCAGCTGAATGCATCAGAATAATAAGTTTGTCCTTGCTGTTCTTTCTTTTTCATACCAAAACAGATTAAAACAGCATTTTAAACACACGTTTGGAAGGGTTAATGAACTTTTAATCGTTTCAATTTTTGAAGATCACGTCTTATTAATATTCATGCAAAAAACAGGACCAGGGAAACAAGTCCAGATAATCAAGGTTCGACTGTAATTCCATGGTTCTATCTAGAGTATTTGATGGGTAGAAGCTTCCCCCACAAAATGCCCAGCTTCCCCCAAACAAATTTTGTTATCATTACAGTATTAACTAACTATAACGTCACTGCAGGTCACTGCCCACACTGTAACACTTCTCCAAATTGTGTCTCAAAATGCACCAGACTTGCATCTCAGCGCATATTCATTTCAAAAATTTCTGCGGGGTGGGGGGGGGGGGGGGGTGGTATGCCTGTGGACCACCCTAGGATTCTCTTGGGTAATATAGTTGTCCCAAGAGAAATTGATTAGTTTATTGAGTAGTTTATGCAAATTTTGGTGATAAACAAGCTAAATTATGGGCAATGTGAAAAAGAAATGTTGAAATAAGAGCTGAATTTAATCTTCTTTAAATAATACTTTAAATTTACTCTTTCCAAGCCCAGCTGCATGGACATGTTTTTTTTTTACTTAAATGTAGATGATGGAGCCCTTTCGTTAGAGGAATTTAAAGCATTTTTCAGTGATGGGATTTTGTCAAGTGAAGATTTAGAGAAGCTGTTCCATGATATTGACACCCACAAAACAAAGTAAGCATGACTTATCACTATCTTCACACCATTACAAATAATCTTTAAAAATCAAGGAAAGCATGCAGCAGCAGCATTTTGGCAGCGCTGAACAGCCTCTGAATACTGAATGATTCTTATGTTAATGGATAAGGGTTAGGAAACTGGATGAATCAAGTTCCATTTAATAATATTATATACAGAGCAAAATGAACTATATTTTGGCTAGCCTGTTCCAGGCATTCAGTTAGTAGAGCACGGTGGTCAGATGGTGGGGAGCAACTTAAATTGCATACCGGGAAAACAAGAGGAAAAAAACGGGGGGAGAATGGGGCGAGAGCGAGGGAATGCCTGTAAACATCCTTAACAAAGGATTGTTCCAGTATACTGGATTTCAGTATACCCTCTTAATAGTGAATTATGACACCTGTTAACACTAGAGCACTGGTGACATTGATGAGGAATGCGATATGGAGGGAGAGGGACATCTGTTATCGAATCATGTGTTATATTAAAGCTACTATAAACAACACAATCAAGCATTTCCAGTATGTCAAATCTTTTTGTGATGAGCAGAAAATTTGCTTGAATCTCATTCGCCAAGGCCAGGACGTTTTTGCAATTCTTCCAACAGGCTCTGGGGAGAGCTTGATTTTTCAACTCTTTCCACAAATAATGAATGTAATCAAAGGAAACGTTGGCGTGCCAATTTCCATGATCATCATCATTGCACCTCTCATAGCCATAATAAAATACCAAGCTCAAGTGATTTGGAAAAACACCAGCAACAGCCATAGGTTGGGGGCAGGAGGAAGGCATTGACAAAGACATGGCAATGTGGGGAAAGTGTTTGAAAGGTTTTAAAGAAAATCAG
>NC_133202.1:11791725-11814225 GCF_958299795.1 Porites lutea | reverse complement strand
TCTAATGAAGGGTGCATTCTATTAGCACAATCTTGACCGAGATCAGGATCTGAGATAACATGGATCAGAGTTGGTACATCAAAGGAACTCATTAACCCACCCTGGTAAGGGATATACTTCGGTCAGTTCAGTTGATGTACCATGATCTGCAGTGATTTCAGATCCACGGCGTGGAGGGGAGGGGGACTACCACATGAAATGGGAGCTGGGATGCTCGTTGGAAATTTTGAAGTAAACCCATAAAGGTGACCAATCTGGGCGTGACCCAACCGTTTTTGACCCCTAAAAGAGACCATTTTAAACTTTGATTACACGAATGGAGTAAATAAAATGAGTTGAAAAATATATATATTTTTATATTTCTTCGCGCATAACCCTAAAAGAGACCTTTACGGCTAAATATAGTGGCGTTTTGCTCAAAACACCCTAAGTGAGACCAAAATCCGAAATTTACATTCCTAAGCGAGACGACAAGCATCCCTGCCCCTTTCATATGGGAGTCTCCCCTGTGATCTGATCACTTATCTTGAGTCGGGCCACCCCAAAGGAATGCACGCAAAGGAACTGGTCTATAGACCTGACAAACACAATTTGTGTTTAATACAAACGGTATACATGTCTGATGTTAGGAGGCAAAATTTTTGCATGCTGATGGGTACACTTAATTAGCCATCCCAAGGCAAAAATATAATGACAACTTCTAATTTTCCACCGACTAAATTCAATTATGAATAAAGACTTATAAATTTAAATGGGGATACAATCGTTGCTGTCGTAATTGCAATTTAAGCAATTGCAAATTAACCCAAAAAAAATTCCGGGACTTCAACGGGATTTGAACCCGTGGCCTCTACATTACCACTGCCTAGTGTTCTAACAACAACAACAACAACAACAACAACAAGCTTTATTTGCAGGACCATACAAGTACATACAGTATTTCAAAAGCTAAAATTTAATCACTGGCCAATTAAACTACTTTGTTAATAGTTCGTCGCAAAAGTCGAAGCAAGCTGAAATATATCTCATGAATTGTTAATTAATGTAGTAATTAGATGTGTTTTCATCAGCTCATTGATCAAAACGTTCACAGGTAAAAGGGTAATATTTGGAATCAAACTCTTAACTTTATTGTAAAAATTATTCCTAATCAAAGAGTTTTAGAACAATTAAAAGGAAGTGAATAGGCTCTAACCAATTGAACTATGGAGACCCATATATTGGGAGCAGGTCAATTTGTTGAGTTCATCTTAACCCATGAATGGAATGAAGCAATGGAGATGATGTGAACTGCGGAAAGACAAATTTAAATGAAGATATATTTAAATGAATCCAGTTGAGGTCCCGAAATTTTTTGGGGTGTAATTGCAATTACTTAAACTGCAATTACAACTGCGACGATGATATCTTCATTTAATTGTGTATTTCTGCAGTTCACATCATCTTCATTGCTTGATAAAGATTTAAAAATTAACTCTGTGTAATTAAGGTGCGGTAGCCCCTGGCGTATGCCGAATTTCTTTTTTTCTGCTGTAATAAAATTTGGTAATCTCAGCTATAGTTCATAGGAATACAAACCTTCACCTGTTATACATGTAGCCAAGGTACCATTCATCCTTTGACCTTACACTCAAGACTTGCTTTGTTGTTATTTGAGAAGGCCTGATGTCTGTCAAGCTGAAGTTACAAATGTGAACATTAGAGGAGGAAGGATGAAGAGAAAAATGCACTCATTTTCACAGCAAACAAGTCTTGATGGTATGTAAAATAAAAATGTCAATAATATTTAAACAAATGGAAAGGAGTATGATCCTTGCGGTTGAATGAACAATCTATTAAGCAGTTGAAAAAGAACCTGAAAAAAATTAGGCTTCAGTTTACTTGTCCCTGTCAGTCTTGAAAATGTTCAGGTTCTTTTTCAGCCGCGTAGGTTGTTTATTCAACTGTGAGAATCATATTCGCCTTCACATCTTTATCTTTATGTTTTAGTTAATTAATGCGTTCATTTTTTTTCTTAGCTAATGAATACATGTACATCATTCTATTCACGTACAGCATCTCAGCAGGCATTGAGACATGGTTTGTCCGTAGAGGTTGATAGACTAAGAGAGCTCATTGGCAAGCTTGAAAATAAGGTACATTTTTTCTAGTTATTTAATTTATTTATTGTTTTTGCGTTAAGTGAGATTTACTTTACTTGTCGGCATGGTTTTCTCGGATTTTGTTGACTTCTTTGTACATGTTATTGGTATGTAATGGTGCTGTACATGTATTTAACCTTTTTAATACAACAACTGTTATATTTTTAATTTAACTAGCTGGCCTGTGAGCAAGCCCTTGGGGGATGGCTATAGGCAAAGAAAAAAGCAAGCGCTAGCTCTCATCATCTCCCGACCCCTTTCCCAACCCTCAAGAGCTTGCTAGTAGGCTATGTTTTCACTCTTTAAGTCTGATACATTTAACAGGTCAAGTTTGATGTTATTGATGAAGAAGAAGTAGAACTTGGAAATGAGCAGTTGGTAAATAAAATTCCATTTATACTTTGTCTATTAAAAATTTGTTATCCCTGAAGTACTGGTATAATACAGTGCAGGGCTGTTACTTTGTGTCGGGGTCCAGGGATCTTCTCGGCTACTATGAGCATGACTCCGGCCCCAGCTTCTTTCGTAGGAAACAAACTCTTTTCTGTGTGGCTTTTCAGGTGGTTTTGGTGTCTAGGAAATTCCAAGTTCATTCCAAGGCAGGAAAGGCTTTTCGTTCAAATCTGAAGAGCTACATAGCGTCAACATCAATGGCAGAAGGCTGCTTGCAGTAAGTTCCTAGCAATATTTGTAGGGCGCTTAAGCAAAAACAACGGTGACGGCTTCGAAAACGTCACTTAAAAAGTAAATTTGCACTACTTCAAACTTTATCGGGCTTGTTCCAATTCGTTCAATTCGTCAAATGTTGGCAAATTTTTCTGGAGCTGAATTCAAAAAGACTGTATCAAAGTTCAGGAAAAGAAAAAGAAAGTCGTTGTCTTGTGTTCACGTCCACGACAAAACGCGAAATTAGGCATTTTCACGTTGTGGTCGTGCATCGACGGCAAAAAAATGTACAAAAATCGTGATGCATGTGCAAAGTTGTTGTTTTGCCAGTCCAAACCTATTGGTTTTTTGCCGTTCTTGTTGCCGTCGCCGTCGTTGTTGCTTAAAGCTCCCTAATTATTTTGACCCAGTTACGAGGCACAAACCCTGTAGCCTAAAAAAATGCCTGGCATTTAGGCTTTTAAATCAGTTAGCAAATGGTTATTCTTCCCTTGAAAATACAGATAATGTACGTTGAAAGTAATCAACATGATCATAATTATTTCCACCGTTGCAGCCTTGGTGTGCGCACTATCACGGGAACAAATACATTTATGGTTTATGAAATCTGGGCAAACAGTGAGGATTTAAACAGGTTAGAAATGTTAGCATAATAATTTATTACAGTTATGAAACCTCCATGTCCAACCACCCCTCATAAGCGACTGGCTTCTTTATGGGATCGTGTATCCAAAACACCAAAATGTTCCCATTCCAAGTCCTATACATTAGTTGAAACTTCTCATAAAAGACCACCTCTTGTGTAAGCGACCCCAACCACTTGTTCAGCGAGGGAAAGATCTTTCAAACCAAATCCACAGTCACAGTCACGACTTCATACCCTGGGTACCAAAGGTATTTTCTCTCAAGCGATGGAAAGCGTCGCAGTTAGCCAACAGCTGACACTTTCTCGGTGAAGATTTACCCTGCCTCGCAGGTGCTTGGAAGAGCAGGAAAGAACGAGGTGCGCAAGGGAGGCGCGCGAGAGAAGAATTATTGGCTGGTTAGTTTTGTCATTAACGCAAGACTATAATAAAAAGAATGTAAATGATGATGACTAACTTAAACAAAACACATACACCAACCAATATGTTTCATGCCGATTCACTTGCAATGTCGTAAGTTTTAGGTCACATTTACGAGTCTCTTGGGGATGGTATTGGTCGAGTTATGTAATGCTTATAGGCATGTGCTTAACCCATTCGCCCCTGAACCGCCCGTAACCGCCCGTGCGGATCCAGGTCCTTTCCACCCTTTGTGACGTCATCAGTTTTAACGGTCAAGGACAACTTCCTTCGTTAACTTGTGCAGAGTGAAGAGATCTTTCAAATCGTACCAGAATGAGCACAATTCAGTCAAGGACACCGGAGAAAGAAGCAAAAAACCACGTGACATTGACCTGAAAATCTCCATGAAAATCTTGCTCCATTGCTCACCTACCTTTCCTTTCACCTTATCCTAAGATCCTAAAAGCTTTCCTAAAAAACTCTTCCCACCAAAATGAAGCCTACTAAATGCCCAGCAAGAGAAAAAAAAATGAGACAAGAAAAGCGAAAAAAGAAGCGAGGAGAGAAAGCGAAAAGTAAAAGTCAAGACTGCTGTGTCACTTTTAAACCCCCCAAAAATTTTGCTTTCTGCGCATGCCCGAACTTCGCAAGCTGATATTTTGCATCTGGATCAGAAGGCCGCGAAGTGTACGACCTGTAAACCGGTTTGTGGTAAGTTTTAGCTCTTTATAGCACGACAGTCACCAGAAAACCGCTCGACTAGCTTCAAAACGCGTTTTTCGGCAAAATCTCCAGGAGCGAATGGGTTAAAAGCGCACCTTGCCTTCGAAGTGCTCTATGAATGACTTTGCATTCTCCCTCCCGCCAACCGTTCCTTCTTGCGCCCATTCAGTACTTTCAAGCGCCTGCTACGCAGGCAAGTGAAGTTCGAGTTTTCGCGAAAAAAAGTTAAGACACTTTTAAAGACTTGACCAAGTCCGGAACCCGCAAATGAAAAATCTCTGCAGCGTCCAGAGTTAGGTTGTTTAGTAAAACTTAAATACCACTATCTACCGCAGAAATCACTGCCCAGTAGATAATCATTTACGTTATCCTGGGGAAACACTACTCACCATTTGAACAAATTGAGCCAGGTTGCGGCTTCACCGCTTGCCGCTAAGGTTTTACACCCGGCCACTCCACTTTCCGTTAAGTTTCGAAAGTAACGACCCTTTCACTGGTGTAAGAAAATCCGGAAAGTAGAGATCCCCCTAAAATAATGACCCTCCGAGAGTACCGACCTAAAACGTAATTTCGCTTTTTTGCATGAAATAAAGGAAATATAATAGGCATATCAAACTGATTCGAAATATATTTTTAGCGATAATAATGATCTTTGTCATTCCTGTTCAAAGGACATGACTATAAAATCTCTTAAAGTTTAATTACATTTTTTGGAATTATTATTCAAAGCAATAACTTGAAATAAGTTTCTTCAATATGATGTGTGGATGTTTTCACATTCTGTGCGATGTTATTACCGTAACTTCGAACGGCTCGGCCCATGTACAGTACACGTTTTAGCTACCCGAAACTAGCAAGCCGCCAAAAGTAGCAGGAGAAGGCTACTAAATCCGAAAGTGAGGAGGGCCGTTACTTTTGGAACTTTACGGTGGGGGACTGTTGCATCTGGCTTAGTTATTATTACAGAATTCATGGGCACAAATCCAAGTGTGCTTAGCTTTTATTTTAGACGATTCCAGCTGCAGCATAATAATATTATGATTTTAATACTTTTGTAAACAGCCACTTTTCTTCAGACACCTCTAAGATGTTCATGCGTGGTAATATTGATCACTTAGAGCAACCTGAAGAGTACCACAAGATGGCTGTTCCTGGTAAGTTGAAGTTCCTTTGGAATATTAAACTTAAATTCCTGATTGAAAATAACAACCATCAGGTTGCCAGCGAATACCTTTACCCCTACCCTGTCAGCAGTCGCCAGCGAATACTTTTACCCCCACCCTGTCAGCAGTCGCCAGCGAATACCTTTCCCCCCACCCTGTCAGCAGTTGCCAGCGAATACCTTTACCCCCACCCTATAAGTAGAGTCTTCCTTTCTTTTGTTTGCTTGATTTTGGTGAACTGGAGAAAGACTGTGCATGAATCGAGTAAAATCTTTAATGAGCATGCGTGGCATATTGCTAGGCTATAGTTCGCCCTAATCATCCCAGTCATCTCAGTCTTCCCAGTCATTAGTCACCCTAGACATCTCTGTTATCACATCTTACTGTTTCCCTTTTAACACTGTTTACTGTTTACCTGCCCTTTTACGCACTTTTTTTGTCTATATTTAATATGCCCACCAATCATGTTACTTTCTTAGCTTTTGATAATGAAGACATGAAGCCATCGAAACGTCAAGTTTGTTTCATATCTTTGACTTTTCTTTTAAAACACTATTAACGTTCTCTTAAATTTCTAGCTTCTTGGTGGAGAGGACAAACCAGCTAAACATCTCAGTCTCCAAAGAGTGCAGGCCTTTTTAGTAATAACTAAAGAGTATAGTACCAAGCATTGGTACTTGGGTGGCTTGTCTCAGAAAACCGTGATTTTATTGACAATCTCGCAGAAAGCGGCAAAATGATAATAATAATAATAATAATAATAAAAGACAAAAAGAATCAGCCCATGCCCTTTATTGTTACACTTAGGTAGATCTAATAGCATATTTGACGGGTGCCTGAAAAAAAAGACCCAAGTGATTTATGATTTCAGTGCTCGATTCTCGTTTCAAATAATGTAAATAGCAGAGATCTAAGTAGCAAAAAAAGAAAACTATTGCACTTTCCGGCCTTTTTTTGTTGTATCAATTAAAATTAACATTACGGCCACTTTCAATTTGCCAGTTACATATATTTGAGTACATTTTGTTTGGTGAAGGAGTTTCAATATTTTACTTTTCGCAACACGAACTTTCTTCGGTTAAATCAAAACAAACAGAACAAGAACCCTAGCTGTCTACTTTATAAGGTGTATGTTAAGAGACAGTCGACTGTACTTCCCTTCTTGAACGTGTTCATTTAAAATCGATAATTGAGCTTAACTTCCTTTTCAGTTTTTCTCTCTAACTTTGCAACAATAACATCTTGACATCAAACAAGTATAGTTTCTTAAAGATAAGCTATAAAACAATTAACCTCAAAAGGGCAAGAATCGAGTCTGGACGTAGTAGCTGATGTTTTCTCCAAAGGTTATTTTAAAATTTCTCTTAACCACTACTTTAAATGCACTTCAACTCGGAAACTACTTGGTACACAACCGACGCTCTATATGCGCCAATTTCAGTTTTCAGCAAAGCTTTTGACCATTTTAATAAACTGAGATATTTTATCCTATGAAGGCGTATGTAGTTCTTTTTTTATAATTTGTTTAACATGCCTTTTTCTTGTCCTTCCTTTTCTCTTTGTCTTTTTCCTTTTCTTTTACATTGACTCCATCTACGAACCTGCAGAGAGAACAGACCGACATGAGGTACGACTTGAGGCTTCTTTAAAAAACATACCGTGCTGTCAGAACTGTTTAAAGAATGGTCCCATAAATCTCAATATTTCCTCGGGAAACAAAATCAAATAGTTGACGGAAGGACCAGACATGAAGTGATTTGATATAACCCCAACGAAGAAAAACTTCTACGCGCACATGAAACTTACGTAAATCTCGGCGAGCGGTCAAAATTTGCGGTTATCAGGGCGCTGTTAGTACCCTGTGACGTCATAGATTTTACAGTGTTTTTCTCATGTGACCTCGAAGTGACCAATGAAAACGCTCGCTGATGGGAAAACAAGCAGCTAGCCCGTACAACAAACCTTGGTATCGACTCTAGGTCCCCCCCCCCCCCCCCTACAGAATCTCCTCATATTTATTTACTGTGATTCGCTTCACGTGAAAGCAGTTGACGTAGGGGATGTCTAAACGCAAACTGTCCTTACTGGTAAAGAAGCAGAAATTCTGGTGACGTAGGGGATGTCTGAACGCAAACTGTCCTTACTGGTAAAGAAGCAGAAATTCTGGTGCGAACGGTTCTTGGTTCTCGAACAAGTGTGGCTAAAGGAGAGTGTGAGCAATAAAATACGCTGATATACCTTGCTCAAATGCGCACCTAACGTACATCACGCGTACCAAGCATAGGGAAGGAAAAAATCGAGTCACCCGTCCAAAAATCTCACTACGAAGTTACTCTCTGACTTACTGATCTTACAGAGAGCCCGCGGTCACAGTTTAAGTTAGCTGTGACAAAAGTGAAGTCGAGGCATCGTATTAAAAAGAAAAGAGAAAAGAAACTCGAACTTCGGTTATCAAGCAAATTTATTATCGTCAGGAAAGAAGTAACATCACAAACTTGGACAAACCATTATTGGCTTGGTTGTCTGTATCATTGACATGAGTCGGTTTGTTTAAGGTCCCTCAAACGTGTTCGAGTGTAGTTCGTATGGCCAATAAAGGATGTTTCACTCGGTTGAGGGTTGATGTATGGGATTCGGGTCGAAAGAATTAAGTCGCAATCAGAAAGACAAAACTTCAAATCCTGGAGAAGAAATCAAGTGAGCTTTAGTCTCGTCTCCCTTTGAAAACTCTATCCCATTAAGCCCCAGATGTGACAAGTATCAAATTTTTTCCTCATAGTTAAGGACAGTATAAGGGGAAGAAATAATGAGAATTCAAGTCAATGAACTCCTAAGACCAATTGTCACGGTGTTGATCTTTAAACTACTTCTCCAAACTTGTCATATAAGATGTTTATGGCAGCCAGTTTGATTTTGAAAGCAGATGGAGCAGACTGGGGAGAGCAGAAATTGCCCTCGTTGGCGCGATCGATCAATAGCTCAGTCAGCAGTGTGGGTAAGAGGCGAGGTGTCTCGTACACACCACAACTCCTGCGTATTCTAGTGTTCGGGTATCTCAACCCCCTGGAAAACGCTTGCACTGCAGGCTATATAGGTGGAACCTCTACTAAGCGATTAACCACTTTTCGGGACCGATTTACAGGTTGAAAATTTCCCGTTGTTTTAAACCTCCCGGAAACTACTACTTCACTAACCGCCACATCTTCCCAGGGTGCCATTTGGGTAATGTGTTGTTTAAAAAAGCGTTCAGAAATAGAGAATCAAAAAAACCTAGAATAGAAATAAAGTGTGGGTGTAGGAGGCATAAGTGTGCATGTGCGACGAACAATGAATAAACAACGCCTTACAGCTTCTGCGACGATTTTTAGTCCTTCAAACCATGACGGCACTGCGTCAAACGTAACGTCAAAACTATTTGTTGAAAAAACTCGTTCCTAGTTTCTTTTGTCAACTATGTCATCCTCGGAAAAAAAAAAAACAAAAAAAAAAAAAACACGCACATTCACGCAGACCTTCGGGAAAGAGGTTATTCAACATGCTGACTCGGCTCCTGACCGAAACCGGAAACCGCGCATGAGAATAGGAGACATGCAACACCTCACTGCAACAAGAACATTGCCGCATGCAAGAGGCCATGCACATGTTCTACGATATGGCAAGAAAACAGTGACCTAATCGTTGAGAAAGGGCACAAGAATATGTCATCGAATACAATTAAAAATAACGTTCGATCCTTGTACGAAAACTAGTTCTGCAAAAATTTAGAACTCACCATTCCAAAGCCAAACGTATGTTTTTTTGTTTTTTAGATTTTGGAATTTTTGGCGGAAAATGACACAAAGTTCCCGCCAAATTTGTTTTTAGTGTCATGGGATATCTAATGATGGTTTCTGAATGAACTCACCACAAGGATGTCAAAAGTGAAAAAAAAAAATTTGAAAAGTGCCTATCCACTCAAAAGATATAGCGTTTTGAAAGTTCAATTTTCCACCATTTTGTAACTAAAAATGGCACAAAATGGCGGGAAATTCAAATTTCAAAACGCTGTATCTTTTGAGTGGATAGGCATATGGATATGGCCGTCCCAGGCGAGAGGGCGACAGCGAGCAGCGGACTGTTGAGGATTTTTATGTAGCCCCACGTGTATTATACGGACCGTTACAGTGCGGGTGTATTGGACAACCCTCGTTTTATTACAACTTTCTGCGGAGTGTGAATCGCTTATCGAGAATTTTCAAGACTGGTGTATGGATTTTTAGGAAACAAGAAAAAAAGGAAAAAAGGATTTCTTTGCCAGCATTTCACTACACTGCTATCAGAAGAACATTTCTATGTGCCAAGGATGACATTTTCAAAGGATTTGACTTGGATGAAGATGACATATGATTGATTTCATACGGGGACTGATTAGGTGACATTATATTTATTTTACTATATTTCAACCCAAGGGTCTACAAACTAGAGAAAAACAGAACCAAATAGATTAAAGTCAACATTTCTGTGGTACATAAAAATTTGAACAATTTTTACTTTTTTTCTTTCTAAATAAGGAGATATCACAAAAATACAAATATTTCAATGATGCATCTACTGTCAAAGCAAAAATTTATTTTTGTTTTTTTATTCCTGGGACAGTCCACCACATACTAGTGTCACTACATGGGCCGTCGACACACTGAACACCTTTAGGGAGCTTTGGGGGTGCCCTCTGTCTAGTTTCTGGTTCATCCCCTTGGACACCAGGCTCTGAAACTAGAAAAAAAAGAGAGAAAGGAAGAAAACAAGAGCGATTGGTATTATGAAAGTCCATCTATCACCCCCCACCCATCCCCTCACCCACTGCCCACTAAAACAATTCCTTAGAAAGTCAACATAGAAAGCAGGCAGGACAAGTCATACAAGAGAGTCAAAGTCAAAGTGTTATTACCGTGCTTGACAACATTCCTTATTGTCATGAGCTGTTTCATACCTGGAGTGGTTGGGGAAACATTTTCCACACCTTTCTTAGTCCTGTCTACTCTTTTTTGCACCGCATGTGATCCGGGTTTATTTTTTTCAGCATAGAATTCATTGGAGAAGGCGTCACCTCTTCTAATTTTTCTGCAGCTCTTTTTTTTGCTCATTGCTGGCTGTCATAAATGTTTGGAAAAGTTCTTCATCGTGATCTAAATTAAAAGTGTTACATTAATTAAAACTGTTGAAATTATTCATATGTATAACAACAAATGTAACCACTAACTTATATTAGGAAACAATAAATGTACAAATTTAACACTGATTATTGAACATACTGCCGTTGAAAGAGGCTAGAGGCTACAGTGGAACCTTGTATAAAAAAAAGTGGTGTCCTGTGTGGCCGAGTGGTTAACGCCTGAAACTCCGGATCTGGAGGTCCGGGGTTCAAGCCTCGCCCGTCGCGTTGTTTCCTTAAACAAGGAACTTTACTCCCCTTTGTCTCTCTTCACCCAGGTTTATAAATGGGTACCGGCGATATACTGCTGGGGGTAACTCTGCGATGGACTAGCATCCCGTCCAGGGGGGAGTAGCAATACTCCAAGGTTCTTCATGCTACGGAAACCGGGATAAGCTCCGGCCGTGTGGGCCTTTGGCTCGAGTGCGCCTTTACCTTATATCAAAAAAGTTTCCAGAATAACAAAAAAACGTTTTGGTCCAGTAGGAGTAAAATGTATGGGAAAAAAAGAACCCTATTATAACAAACGCATTTGCCACTCCCTTAGCACTTTGTCATACTGGGATTCTACTGTATCCTCGTCATCACCGCCGAAATGCTGGTCAATGGGATAAAGAAGTCTGTCAGAGTCACTTATTTCAAGAAAATAATAAATGCTGTGTTACCATAGTTATGAGACACCCTGGCATTCCTCACAACTGCCTCGCCATTCTTAAACTTGGGGTACGTCACCTTCGACTGTTCTTCATGATCAGCGTTTCTGTGCTTTATGTTCCCTTGCAGGTTAAAGTGAAAATGAACTGCAGCGAGAATATGCCCATGAGAACACATTCAGATTTATTCAAGGATTGTCATTGCAGAGCTTGTGTTTTGGTTCCTTACGCCTAGCTTCACAGTATGAGCACTGGAAACGTACATATTTGGATAATCAGTTATATAATGTGACGTGCTACCTCCACACTGTAACACACAGTAAACTACATGAAGCTCAAATAACTTGAAGTACAGGCACCTGCAGTACATTCCAACATAGAAGTAGGCGATCATTTTTGGTGTGAAATGATTTAAAACTGAGTGGAAGCCTTCAAGGTAACTTGTTTGTGCAAAAGGGGATGCTTTCTTTATTCCTTTCACTAGGTTATTGTTGGTTAGGGTACTATACAACTCTTCATAGGCCAACTGGTGCTAAACAGTAAACAAAAACAAATAAATGTGCAAATAGAGGAAATTAAAACAACAAGACCATTTCTAGTTTATTACGGGAACTGGTATTGTTAACATCAAAGCATGTAACACTGATGTAATTAGCTCCTTACCAACTTTCAGCCATTTCCTTGGTTGAATATTGCTCTGTGAGAGCATTTATTAAATAGGGCATTTGTAAGACTGGAGCGGAGTGCTTGTTAATAATGTGGCTAATTAAGGAAAGATCGAACTGAACTTGGCACAGATGACTTTTCGGTTGCCACTAAATGTTGCTGTAGCACAGCTCCAATTCAAATGATTCTCGCAAGGTTTGATCCGCTCTGCCAATGCTTCACAGTCCTTCTCTTTGGATAGTTTTGATAGCACTTTCCGTATTTCTATTTATAAAAAATAATAATAATAAAAACAGCCAACCTTGATGAGACTATTGGTAATGTGTGACCATAAGTCATTCAAAATAAACTAAACTAAACCATCAATGTCATCCAGTTCAGATGTCAGTTTGTCTCATGTGGTGGTGTTGAGTCCGAACGACGATCTATTACATTTGGGTTCCCTCAGAGGTCGGTCCTCGGGCTGTCTCTGTTTAATATTCACATCAATGGCATCACAGATGTGTGCAGGGATAGTAACATCATTCTCTACGCTGACGATACAGCAATTTATGCAAGCGCAAGGGAAGTGTAAGTAGCTTGGAAGTGCGTCAATGGAGACCTCGAAAATGTTGTATCATGGTGGAACAAGAACGGTTTGATCAGCAATCACAAGTAATGTGAGGCGATGATTGGGTCTAAGCATGCCATCAAGAACACCTTGGCGTACAATAACCTATGATTTTCTGATGAAAGCAAGGCTACTTCATGTCCTCAAACTTTCGACCGGACCCATAAGGGTAGCTGACACTTTCGGAGTAGACGAAAAAGCCATCGAGAACTTTCGTGACAACCAAAGTTCCCCTAAGACATTCGAACAGATCGTTTTTAGGGCAACTCCAAATTAACCAAACAGGCTTTATAAAGCACAGACAAAACCATTTGAGACACTTTGAGCGTATTTGGAAACATTCTGCTGTTGGGTTCCCCTGAAGTTATCGCTCGGAAAGACATTGCCGATCAATTTAGAGCCGGACTCTACCCTGTAAGATCTTCCTAATGTAAAAACTAAGTGTGTGCAGACAACCTTGTAATTTTCAGCCGCCAGAGACTGGAACTCCCTACCTAAAGAAATCCGGGAGCAGGGCAGTTTTTCATGTTTCAAGAAAAGTATTTTCAATTACTTAATGGACACTGACCGTGCAGATCATGTTTGTAGTATTTTATAATTTAGATTAATTAGACTCTTTTACGATATTAGCTAGCTTATGTAGATTTTTTGACATTTTTATATAATTCCTTATATATTGTATTATACTGGTCACCGATTAATACAAGCCATTTTTAGTTGAATTGACTGACTGGTCTTATCAGTTGAAATAAAGCTATTAAGTCAAATAATCATTTGGTATTACTCTGAAGAAGCCCTATCTTTAGGTCCTCTATCTGAGAGCAATGAAAGAGGGAAGTTGACATCTGACTCCTCCATTTTTTCATTTGCTCTTCACTTTCTTCTTTAGGGGTTTTTCCTGTGCCGTTTTGCATATTTTCTCTTCTTACGTATAGCTTCCTTCCACTGTGCGGTCATGTAGGGAAAGTCTCTCTCTTTAACACGCATCCTTCTTCTTGGCATGAGCTTGTCCATCACCTTATATGTGCTCACGCTATAGGTGAGGGTGACAGACAGTTGTACGAAATAATGGAATGACAGAAAAATGTTATTTTCAGCAAGATAGATATAACTAGTAACAGTAAAAATATTTATTTTGAATGACCCAAATACATGAGTAATGACCTCAATATTGACAATGGCACATATATTTATTGATTAGCAGAATTTTATTTTTATCTAAATATTGTCACATTTGGCGCTCCACGCCTGCCCGCCAGCTAAGCGAGAGGACCCTACGAGTAGCACGGAAAAACGTCTGTTTTTGAAGTCCTAACCGTCCTCTGAAAAAAATGTTTGCCAGAACAATTTACTAACGTACGATATTTTCCAGACAGAGGAAATAATAAGGTCGAATAGTAATGAAATGCATAGCATAAACATTTTTGCCAAGAATACAATCACTTAAAAAAACAAACAAGCAAACATTTCTAAGAACCCAAACTAACACACGTAGTCGGGCGTTTCTAGATACGCAGCAAAACAACCCAGCCATTCACATTCCAAAGTAGGCACTGGATTATTTTCTCCGCTGAATCATTATTTACTATATAGTATTAAATCAGGAAAAGTCAGGAATAAATGCAAAGTAGTCTCTCGAATGTCTACGTTTTCTGGTCGCCAGAAACACACTTCCAGCCAAGCTAACCTTTTCCTTCCAATATTTATATGTTACGTGAAAAACATAAATCGGTATCCTTTTAACCACCACCTCGGGAGTGACATCCTTTCTCTCAATCTCTTCAAAGTATGGGAAGGACTTGAAGTCATCCATGTAGCCCTTTATATGATAGCTCCTGGGGCTGAACAGGAAGGAAATGACGTAACCATTTGGATGAGGCATATCTCTTGTAGGATCTCTCCAAAAGGACACGTCACACGCATAGGTAACGTGAGAACACGAGAATTTTGCATCGCCGTCGTTAAAATACTTCTTCTTATATCCGTGTTTTCCAGTCCTGACGTGATGGTCGGTGTATCGTAACTCGATTCCCGTGGGTAAGTCCCATGGAACATAATCGGCATTGGCGTAGTCTGTGACGTTCTCTTTGAGTTGTGCGACGTAAACAGCGATGGCCTTTTCATCCAGGTTTACCATGCAAGCCTCGGGCCAATCGTTTATGTCATCCAGTTTATTAGTGATTTGGTTATCCACTGCGTAGAGCAAATCCCTGGAGTAATACAAGTCCCACCGGTTTCTGTAAGACCCTGCTTCCTCCAAATGCTTGTAGATCGTCGAGTTCAGGTCATGTTTGAGGTCCAACTGCAATCCATAGGCGAGGTTAGAAGCAGCTTCTTTGATGGCATTCGCTTTGGTCAGGAAATTGTACACCTTCATCATCCATTCGTGTTTCTCTTCTTTCTCTAAATCGCTTTGGTCTTCACAGTCTTGACGTCCTTCCTGACGACACTTCAGACTCTCAAACGCATCATGGGCAAGAGAACCAGCATACGCGTAGTTCGATATATCTTCCATGAACTTTTGAACTTTGTTTGGGTCAGTAAGGCAGTAAGCACGCATCAGCGGCTTAAGCAGCGACGAAGCTTCTAAAACTTCCCCATACTCCACCCCATACAGGTCCAAGAGACTGTCATCTACATACTGTTCCTTATATTGTTCCATGAAATCCTTTACTTCGGTTCTATTGAGGAGATTGTTCGCTCCGCACACCTTGTTCCTAGAGAGTCCCTTTACCATTTTCTTATACCTCCTAAGCGAGTAACGGATAGCTTCCAGCTTACGTCCGATTCCGCAAACTTTGTTTTCATGTTGAACAACACGCTTCAAATCCGCAATATCACTTTGTATGTGAGAGAGTCGTCGATGAACTTCATCAAATTCCTTCTCCAAGTACTTGGCCATTTCGTCCCAGGGGTTGGGAGTGAGGAATGTTGTAACGATCGAGAGGATGCCGCTGAAAATACTAGCCACTGGACCCATAGCTTTCAGGAAATTTGAAAAAGTGCCAAGTGTTTTACCGATTTCCTTAAGGGTTGTCCCAGCAGCTTTTTTAAAATTATTTGCGACACTCTTGAGAACTTTGCGGCTTAAATCGGTTAGGCCGTCAACGATGGCCGAAGACGCTTGTCCCAAGTCATTGATTGTGTTGTATTCAGGAACTTTAAAATCTTGTGGTCCAGTTTTCTCAATCTGAGCGTCTCTAGGAATGACTTGTCTTTCCTTCAGCAGAGTCGTCAAGGCTTCAGGGCATATTGGTACGGGCTGCACGTGAGAATTCAGCTCTTTACAAGGGCGGATGGGGTTGGCTCTATCCCTTGACGTGCAAGTCGCTTTAAAGATGGTGGGCTGATCCACAATGATGATCGTGTCAACAACCAAGGCTTCGATGCAGATCTCACGACTGGACTGGCCGACTGATATGTAAGTCACATTGCTCTGAAGTATCTCTGCACCCAAACTTTGCTCATATGAACGAACGCCTCTTCCCCGAAACTTCACAGACTCTCTGTCTGGCTGAACCACGGCATAATTATGAGGGTTCCTGTAATAACTGCCATATACATCTATTGTGAAGTCAAATGCTCCTGTGAAGTCATCACAAAAGCTGAACGAGATAAATGATGGTTTAAGACCCAAGCTGAAGCGAACAAATAGAGGAGAGAGAAAAGTGACAGCCAAGAACAAGGAAGTACAAAAACTGCTTGGTAAACCCATCTTTCCTTTTCCTTCACAGCTTCTCACTCGAATGACTTGATGGGTCTCAGAAGTTCAAATTCAATTCTTTCCTAGCGATGTCGTAAGACATGATCTTAGAAATCGGATCAATGATCTCACAGCATCAGGTCGTGGTCCAGTCATGGTGTATGCATTGTTTCTTTCTTAACGCCTTACGGCGTTATCTGCTTGTAATGTTTTATAATTAAAGCGTAAACTTGGAGCTAAATTATTTGCTGCTTTCCTATCTTAATCTTTTTGTTTCTGTTTCAGTTGCAATTCTAGAGAATATTTATTAACATTATAGCTTTCTTCATTTTTTCTATAAAACATTTTATTGTTAATGATATATGAAATAAATCATATGTGGACTGCGGAAATGAAATGAAAATGAAGAAATGATCGTCGCAGTGAACGCAATTTATGCAATTGCGTAAATAAGCCTGAAAAAAAAATTTTCAGGCTTCTTTACGCAATTGCTTAAATTGCGTTCACTGCGACGATCATTTCTTCATTTTCAAAATATTTTATTATTGTAATTTTGTAATTTTTAGATTTACTCTCGAGTTTCGACGTAAAATCATTGTCCCACTGAAAAGCCCTCTTTAGGGAGTGTCAGTGAAGTTTGTATGGTATTGTATGAGGTTCTTGAAACTCTCAACACCCAGAATCGTCATAGTTAACATATAAGATATAAGATATAACACACAACATATAACATCCAGAGGTAAAAAGTGAAAGAACCCATTACATTTCCGCTGGTTTGTTTTTCAAAATAAATATTATTTTGTACGTATAGGGTTGGTAGATATCATAAATATTTATCGATAGTTTTCATTGATGGTGTTCTGTTATGACTAGGCAGGTGTTTTTCTCATTGTTTGGTCACGCCTCTTAATAGATTCGTTGTTAAAACAGTGTAATAGCACTCATTATTAATTCAGGGGCTGGATCCAGGTTTTGAAGTGAGTGAAATTTTTCGAAGTAATGAGCAGAAGAGACAGTTGTTTTTCTTTGTTGGAAAAACCTACACAGGTTTGAGAAAGTTTGACCCTGGATCCGACATGATTAATAAAAACATAATCAAGAAATGTAAAACAAGTACGTACTAAAAATCCTTTCTCATTAGAACTAATAGAATTTGGAATTGTTTAGTGGATGAACTAGATTTGAGCTTATCGACCTAAGCTTCCTTTAAATCGGTTATTTTTAATTATTACAGGGCCGCGTTAGCTGTTTCCTATGATTGTGAAGACCCACGTTCGTTCAAGTCTTTCTGTGTAAAATGTAATAGTGCTCGTCCCTTGTCTCGTCCAATAACTTGTTGTATGTAGCTGTAGTTTCTCTTGTATCGCTGTGCTTTTTAATATTTCTTGTTTTTATTATTATTTTTTTTATTAGTATCCGGGCCCGCTGTAATTGGCCACAGCTGTTGCGGTGTCCCTGCCAACGTTCTTCAGTTTGTTTGTTTGTTTTTTTTGGCGAAGCAACAAAATAAAAAATAAAAAATATTTGCAACGTTGCAGCCATTTTGTTCTTTGTGAAGCGAAATTTAGACATAGTTAGCCAAGAAACAGGGCAACCTTCATCTTTTATTTATCATATTTTTAGAAGCCCGGTACCGGAAGCCGAGCTGATAAACTTAGTTATTGACAGGCAAGAGTGTTTTAGTGGAAAAAAGACCACTCGTGAAGTTCACAAGAAACTTCATCTGGGACTCAAGTGGCGCATTTTCCATATTCTTACTAGTGAGGATATCGATGATGTCATTTCCTGCTTTTACACTGTTGTACACTCTCTATATAATAAAAAGAAAATTACACGACTTGACGATATATATTTTATTCTCTTATGATAAAAAACAATACTTTACTCGCTGCGCTCGTATCTTAACGCCACCATGTAATATCCTCAAGTGTTTTCCATGTAATTGCGAAGACTTTTGGTGCTTTAGCAAGATGCGATGGTCTTATATTTTCCACGCACTCAAGTGTTAGACTAACTAAATTTACTACCAAAAGTTTGGGCTGTTCCATTTACTCACAGGGTTTGTACCTGTAAAGGACAAGACATGAGAACAATACCTTTCATTGATTTCGTGATTTTCATGTTTTGATCCTAGAGTAACTAGCGTTGTTACAATGTTATGTTTACCTGATTTTCTATTGTTTTTGTAATGGGGGTGGGGGTGGTGGAGTGGGATTACCTCAGGGCGCACAAAGAGCTCAAAGCCTCTCCTCTAAAACCAAACGTTTCCATACTTGTTAGATCTGAGAAATCTCTGAGTTTCGATGTGTGATGTTTCAAAATCAAAGCTTCGAAATTATGTGGTTCGACGCCAAAACCATAAGGCTATTGCATTTTATATCCGCAGCCCCCGGTTGAGGAACCATTAAATTCTCCAGGGGTAAGGTATAAAAATTGAGGATTTCTTTAGGGGTACGGATATTAAGTGTAATAGCCCTCGTTGACTTCCAAGACGTCCGGGCCGTGGTTTTTTAGCTTGATCTCGATGTTTGTAGCTCCAGCATCCAAGCTGTTTTCAGAAAGTTCTTTCATAGCAGTTGCAATGCTTAACATGACGTGTCCGGGGAATTTCTGACTGATGGATAGATTTTTGATCAATTGATTGAACAACAGGAGACGACGAAACTGCCGCCATTCTGCTGAATATTCGGGAAGGTTCGGATTTCTCCGTTTGAAGCCCGGCACTTACGTTCGGTCCCAGCGCTTCACCGAATCGGAAGTCAAAGATGGCGGGAACCAACAGAAGACTAGCAGCTAAATACAGGAATTGCACCGACCTGTGATTGGAAGATAAAAATAGTATGTCAGTGGCGATGACGTGACAATTCGTTACGTTAACCGTTTCAAGAGTAATGGTTTTTACACGAAAAAGACAGTCCACAGGAAAATACGATATAATATTAAATATTTCTCAAAGACAAACAGTGCAGTACTCTTTTGAAGTCGGCTGACTCGCTAAGAGTCAATGTCTTATAGAAGTTGAAGTTCAACTGTCGCAAATCGGATAACTTCACTGAGTGATTCTGAGATGAAACCTTTTGTCTGCATCCACATTGATCTTAGATTTTACCACTTATATATTGAAGAAAAGACATAAACAGAGCTTCAATGTCCCCGTACACCCGACTGAACCTCGGTGCGATTCCTGCAGATACCGCTGTTCATACTAAATACAGGAATTGCACCGGACGCGTTCTCGTCCCCAGAGTCACTCTAAGTTGTAACAAAAGAGCACGTGACCAAGAAAGACGGGCTCTGGGAACGAGAATACACCGGACGCTCATTGGTCGAATGCGCAACTTGAAATAGCCGCGGGACACTTTAGTTGATTTTCTCCCGCGTTTTCATTTTCGCTTGATAGTACTTTACAAGTGTAACATGCTCTCCTTGGTGAGTATATCGAATCCGAAAAATACCTCAGCAATGTAAAAATAATGGTCACCTAAACAGCTTGGTTAAATCCCATCACGTCCTTTGGAAGAAACAAAAATCCCCTTTTCAGCAAACCGAATAATCATTGCGTTTTCGCAGAAAAAAATCTGTGAAGAAACTAAAGACGAGTCAATGCTTGTTTTAAGCTAATAGAGTTACATGTCATTTTTACTCGCAAAATTGAGGGAAAAGGCGGTCCACCTGTAAGAGTTTGCTGAAATTAGCTCTTGTATTTACACTTTGTGTACCTGTGGATAACATTTGTACATTGATTTATATTTTTTATTCATTTTTTTGGGGGGGTGGTGGAGGGAGTTGAGGGCAGTCAATGACTAAACACTCATCTGAATGAATCTGAACTCTATTCCATGCAGGCTGGTGACTGGCAAAAGTGCAGTAAGCAAGTAACCTCTTCTGCTCTTACCACCCATACCAGGAGAGAGGCCTTTGAATTCAAGTTACCCCCCACAAAATCCCCTCGAAATGCTGATGGTGATGTTGTTGTGTCAGATTCTCAAAGAATTACAACAGACCCCTTTTCATTGAAAACCATACCACCGTTTAGTCTGTTAACAACATGGGATAAGCAGCTAAGCTTCTGGCAGAAAGAAGAGAAGGGTTACTATTATCTGCAGCATGGCTCCCAATGTTTCAGCATATCTGATATTAAAGATATGTTAAAAGTACATTATGCAAGGGATCTACAAAGGGCCGTCCAAGCCGAATTAAACTGGTTTTCAGAACCATACATTAAACCACTGACTGTCCAAATGTATCCTCCAGAAAGTTCCATAAAGAAATTTCAGGAAATTCTATACTTGAATCCTTTTGATGATATTATTCCAAACTATGACATGACACCAAATGAAGTGGCTTCTCTCTGTGTCACACGATGGGTTTTAAGTGACCTTCTTATGTGGATGGCTAAAACATTAAACAAAGAACAGTCAGATTTCTATTGCTGTGTCATAAATTCAGTGAATGACGTGGAACGTTTAGCAACAAGAAAGTTGCAATCAAAACACCTGAAGGGCTTTTTCTTTTTTGTGAATGTTTCAAAAAGTGGTGGCAAGACAGTCCTTGGGACAGATGTTATAAGGGGGACCCACTGGACAATATGTCATGTCAGTGAAGAGAACAAGATGATAGTCTATGGCGACACTCTTGGTTGGCATCTCCCAGAGGGGTTGTTGGAGAAAGTCAATCGTTTCACAACAACAGTCTTCAAGGCTGATGTGGCAAGTTACAATTTGGTGATTTGCCACAACCCTGAGTACACCATGAAAGGCCGCCATGTTTGTGGAAATTCGTGTACTCCTTACCCCCTCCAAACATGTTCAAGTGTTTGTGGTGTGATTTCGATGGTGGTGGCTGCTGTTGCAATACACAAGCCAGATATTTTCCTGCAAATGATTTCAAGGTAAAAATTAAGTAAAAGGGCTAGGAATATCTTCCATGTAAGATGTATTACTACCCTCTGAAAAGTTGAAATTGGGCCATATTTTCTTCAAGTAGTTCAATGGACCAGTCAATTTGACACCTAGGTCATCTGCCTATTTATTTACAGCAAAGTTTAGCTCTTTATAAATGTCATACCCTGGGCCATAAATCAAAATGATATCAAAATTCCCCAGATCGAGATCTTTTATACAATGTTATAAATTTAAATAATTTGACAAAAATTTGAGTAAGTCTAACAAGCCTCCTCAAATAATATATTTTTTATTGAAAGCTGCACATAGCTTTTGCAGGGTCTTGTTCTAGCCTAATTTACATTTAAGGTGGCTCGACCCAGTTTTTTTGGGGGGGTACCATCCTACTTTGAAGCTCTCTGGTATCCCCACCTTTACTTTTATCGTAAGTCTAACACATAGAATGGATAACATATAGATCAATCTACAATATAACATAAAATTTTTGGCGATCGGAGTAAATGTCACGTGGTTATAATGCCACGCCTCTTTGAGGTCTGAGTCGAAAATCTGTTGTTGCCGGCATTTTTTTGTGAAAATCTCTCGGCTACACATAGTGCGCATTAGTGCCTTGCGCTGAACAGAGTTTCACCAAAATCGCAAAGACCCAATTCGAGAAATTCAGCGGTTTCCAAATTTAGGTCATAATTTATGCGGAAATGATAAGCAAACTTTACACGGATTATATCTAATAAACTATGAGACTCATCTCTGTATTTTGGGCATCCTTATAACCGATGGGTCCTTGCAAGTCCGCAAAACAATTTAGGGCTTTGTAAATGCGCGCGATTTCGAGCAAAGCAAACATATAGAAATTATAGTTTTCGCTATTTGTTGACGTTTGTCAGCGTTTAAGAGTCAATCTCACGAAAAAAGCATTTTCTTAAAAATTCGTAGTTTTTTTTCCTTCAAATTTTTTCAGGGCCACAATTGATTAACTAACTACCCGGGCTCTGAATTTCATGGTCATTGAAAAACTGTGACATTATCTTCTA